>NC_087389.1:4362619-4570119 GCF_963675165.1 Halichondria panicea
CCACAGCCAAACGGTTTCACTCTAAAATTACATTTTGTATATACAATCATGTAAAATAGGTAATCCTGCTGTCCATATCATAGCAACACAAACATAATCGTTCTCTATTAGAGGTACTCGCTGTAAATAACCTCTCTAGCTACAAAAAATAACTTGAAACGCATAATTTTATATACCATTTGGAGGAGGTTTCAATGCATACCAAGTATAGACACGTACAGAACACACCTTGTTAGCCTTCTCCATTCTGATCTGCTCCTCTTGTTCCCAGCCTTCCAGAATGACCCCTTCGTTCTCCATGGCAACCACGATGCCCTCAATGCTGCAAGTGGGCATGATAAAGCAAAACATGAACTACGTGATTGTACAATAAATCGTATAGCAAGAGAGACAGTCGAGTACAGTAAGAAAACCTTTTGATTATGTTGCTAGCTACGTATGCTATATACTGTGTAGCGCGAAATTTTTGAGGCACTTATATTTCATGGATTGGCCTCTAAAAGCATTTTCGTTGCACAATTGTCGCGGAATGACTGCTTACCGGAAGCCACGCCTTTAAATATTTGCACGTTATAGCAGGTAATTCAATTTTCGTGGACTTAAAAAAGTGTTATTAGAAGAGGAGTTTAGTGTGACCATAGATTGAAGAGTTAGAGGGATAGGAAACGGTTGGTATCTTGAGTAACATCCGTGCTACGCTGCGGTTTAATCGAGGCCATCACAACAATATCTATTTCTACACTCAGTGCATAATAAACTACAAGTAACTGTGCTTATAGTCCGTGCAACTCACTTATATTTCAAGGTCTATACCTATTGTAGTAGTCATAACCAGCACGCTTACACGTTATATGTTCCAATAGCTCTAAAACAGCCTTGGGAACATATAACTTTATTGGAAAGTCTCTTTTTACTGGGTGTGGTCAGTCATTAGCAAGTACTACACATGGCTCATGGACTAGGCGTGTTATAAATTGCTGAAAGAGATGTCTCGAGGAAACACAGCTTTGGGAGTTACCCGGCAAAAATGTGCTCAATAGCCTCGTAACGCGGATAATTTTCAAGGCTCCACTGCAGATTCAATGTAAAATCATCACGTGCACCACTCCGTTTCCTATCCCTCTAACTCTTCAGTCTATGGTGTGACAGGCACGGTTTAGTGGAAACAGAAGTCTCTGATCTATGGTTTGCTAAATGATCTACAGTACACCCTTGGGACAGTGCAGTTTGGCCGGAATAGCGAGGTGGCCGCGGCTAAAAAGCCTCGAATAATTTTGCAGCTCTGTCTCGAGGATAATGAGTCATTATATAATTTATGCTCATAACCCAAAGCATGACATCTGGCTGTAACAAACGTACATTAAAAACCTAGTTTGGGGCAGCCAGACTTAAATAGAGAGCACAATGATTCAGTATCCTTCATTATCCTCGAGACAAGAATCGCAAATTAGTCATTAGATTCGAGATAAGGTCGCTGCAGCTATTTCCTGAAATACAGCCACCTCGATCGCTATTCCGGCCAAGCACTGCACTGTCCCAAGGGTGACCGGATTAACGAGAGTCTACTGTATACACAGCACAGTATTAAGACTATAATTGCAGTATACGTACATGGGATGACAAAATCCACCGTGGAAGTCCCAGCCCATTATGGCAGGTGCAAAGTCTATTCCCAGCTTACGCGCCACTTTCTGAACACCCTGAACTGCATGAAGAGGGGTAACAAAAATGTTAGAGCTAGTGAACGTGTACAACTATGCATGTTTTGTACTACGTATAAAAATCAACATGATTATTTATTGTTTATTCTCACTATTAAGGACAACATTAAGCACACAATTTATGCTGTTACTGAACTTCTATGGGTAATCTACAGAGAGTGTATGTACTATGTCATGAATTAAGTTGATAGAAATGTTAATTCCGTCTCAGTTGACTCACTCTTGATGTGCACACCTCCAGGTGGTAACATAGACGGCAGAAATAGCTCCACATTCCCATACTCATTACGAGGCACTTTACCCTGTACAGTGAAAGGTTGAGCTGCTAATAAATAATAAGCTCTTAGAAGATCACAACTTTCTATAGGAGTTTACTTATAAAGGGACTTCTAAACACACTATTTTTGCAAAAACACTTCTTACAAACAAGAATTTAGTCCACAATCTTACGTCTACAATGGGCTGTGGTATGTACTTCTCTGTCTGCCAACTGCCGAACACATCAACCGTGGCCAATTGGTTCTCTGGCACTGGCTGACCCTGTACATGTTGACACAAGGATAATGATGACTACAAACTAAAAAGAAGGCCATAATCTTTTTATTATAAGACTATCTATGGTGAAAATCAACAATTCTAGGGACACACAATATAATTATATTGTATGGCTGACTAACACATCATGTTCCGAGCACTTTAAAGGATAGGCAAAAGCACACACTATATTAACGTAGCTCCACCTTCTTTGGCCGAGCCTTGACGGACTTGTAGGCCACCTCCCCCACTCTCACCAGCCGACCCTCCTTCAACCAAGTCTCACGAGTGTGCAGCTGCAGGGAAGGGGAATTAATGAAGCATAACACATTCAAGCACCAATCTTAAAGCTTGATACTATCTCGCGAATGAATACATATAACAGTTTTCAAGTAGAGTAACTCAGACTACACACACGCACATGCACACACCATGTACATGCACGCACACTGGTGGTACTCAACTGTATAGACACTTTTTCTTGCAAACACAGCCTCCCCTCGACAGAATCCCAGTACTTCGCTACTCTCGGGATAAATGGCTACAAATATGAAGTTTATAAAACAAGAGTATAATGAGTATAGCTTTTCCTGGAATAGTACACTGCAATACACACGTATACAATGAAACCTGCTTATAGCAATAACCATTATAGTGGCTGTAATAAACACGTAGCCTGCTGACACAGGCAGCACAGGTACATGCTATGGAAAAATTGGGACCTATTAAGAAGGTGACCTGATTTTCATACGTTTCACTCTACCTTCAAATTTTAATAGGTGACGTTTGAGAGCGTACCTAAATGTAAGAGAAAATAGTCATAATTGTGAAACTAAAAGAACAAAGGTACACACAGACACTTGAGCTTTAAAAATTCCTGAATTGTCAATAATATACAATGCGTTACCAAAAAGGCCTACAGAGTTAACATGATGCATATAATTACTTATAAGTTGAGAAAGAGTACTCTCATTGAAGCAATGGAACACAAGCCATACACTACATAGACTTGAGATATTTCTACCCAGGGGACATGTAAGAGTTGGCTGGCTAGTAATCAAAACGTACAGCGGGTGGTTCTTGTAGTCTGACACACTGGAGGGCAGAGGCTGAGAGTGGAGTGAGGCTACTTGCACAGAAAAACAGATCAATATTAGTAACACATTATAAATAATTATAGGCTACTTTTATCTGCTTGATGAAAAATCCAATATGCAATATGCACAAATTAATAATCTGCTGCCGTAGATAATAGTATCAAAAATTATGGCTGCATGCAGAGACATAGCCTTCACCGAGGCTACTATTTGAGAGCGGCTTCTATATTGCACTGAAGATGGGATGTAGGGAGGCTACTATTAATTTAGAGTGCAGCCTTTATACAAGAGCGGCCTTTATAAGAGCGGCTTTTATACAAGAGCGGCCTCTGATCAAGCATATACGGTAATTTGGCCAACACTTAGAGCTGTCAACACCTACTTAGTAAAGGACGATTCGTGTATGTATATATTACCCAACAATCAATAGCTGTACTGTTTAAAACTCACCAATTATATCCTCATCCTCTCTCTTTCTTGCTTCAATTTCAGAAAGTTCAAAAGGTCGCAGAGACTCTGCCCACCAATCTCGATCCAGCCTCTGCTTGTAGACACGAGTGCACCAGTCGGACGCATACCGTGGGGTCACATCACGAACACACACACCCTCCAAATTACCACCTGCAGATAAAGTAGATATGGAAATGCATGAAGAGAAACAAATATGGATGATCAACCAGTGGTATCAACTCAAATAATAAATGTAACATACAGGTACTAGACTAGACTGTAGTATGCAATAGGGCTAAACGGAAAGAACATCGCATCAAAATACAAAAACTCAACAGCTATAATTATAGATATAGATAGATAGGGGTTTTGCCTCCAAGCTTGCGATTCATATAGCACTTAGACATAAATTATTAATACAAATTCAATGGGCTATATACATGGGAACATTTACCTGCATCAAACAAAATTTAATATCTAGAACAACTCGGATTAAACAGCTAATTATGTAAAACAAGGGGATACTTTCGCCATCAAGTTTGTGATTGAGAACACCATACTAGACTCAGTATTACATAATTATTAGCCCAATATAGTATAACAATGAACTCACCACTTTGAAACGCCAGAACATAGTTCAAAGGCAGGGGGCAGTCCCTCTCACAAAGGTGGGGCTGTCCGACTGAGCAGGAGGGGATATGAGCCGACACCCACTTTTCCTCACCACACACGTACACCTCCACCCAGGACATTACATCATCATTATCAGCTTCAGCTTCTATTGTCCGAGAATAATCAACGACTTTAGAACTCAAAACTTCTGAATCTACTTGCGTTATTTTTCGTGATACTTTTTTAGGAGCTATTTTCATTTTCTTAGGCTTTGGGAATGTAAATTCTTTGTCTTCATTTTCACTTTCAGAATGAAATGATTCGCTGGATGATTTCAGATTAGAATGTGTCCTCTTCCGAAGTCGAGGTGGGCTACAGTGTTTCATTGATTTATTGAAGTAAGGAGACGTGTCAGTTTCAGTGGTACTGCTTCTCTTGTCCGATGATGAGGTTCCTAACTTTTTGGTACATTTCTTAGTGGTATTCTTTATTCTTTTACTGGAGGAGCCTTTGAGCACTGCACTTACAGTATTCATTGCAACGTTCTCCTCCTTAACCGTTTCATTGGGACTACTCTTTTTTAAAGTATAATTCTTCTTCTTACTAGTCGACATTGGCTTGTACGAGAGAGGATTTAGCACCATGACCAATCTGGTTTCAAGTCCTAATACTCTCAACAGAGCTACCAGCAACAAAGTTACTGATAAGTCTCTAAATCTAGTGTCAAAATCGGAAACAATTTTTTGGAAATCTTTTTTCTGCGCAACAAACCATTTTAATAGTTTCAGTAATAGATCACGATCATAGCGACTTGGGTCGTCTCTGTATAGACTTCTCTGATTCGCAATGAGTGATAAGAGAATGGCTTGCAGTGAGGGGGAGTGGTCGCAAAGCTTGGTCTGATGAATGCCACGTGAGACAAGACAGAGAAGGTGTGTCTTGTGAACGTTGTGAAGAAGCTCTTTCTGAAACGCTTCAAACGCTCTTTCAAATTCACTCTTCTCTTTACTGCAATAAAGCAAGAAGAGTAAGTTACAGTAGTAAGAAGAGTAAGCACAGGGAACAATACTAACGCAAGAACTGCACTAAACCACAAATTAATTTAATTACCGCTTTTTCTTTAAGGCATTTTTGTCTAGAGTGAATTCAATACCACTGCTGGTTGAGGGCTGACCACAAGAGCCATGACTCTTTGCCAACAGTAAAAGTTGTTCCTCAGTGAGGTCGCCATGAAGAGGGTCTAGGGGGTGAGGTAGTGTGGTATTGTCATTGTGAACAGAGTAGAACTCTAGGTCACCAAACATTACAAAGTATGGATTAGCTGATTTTATACCCACAATGTTACACAGCATAACATAATCGTATGGAGCGGTACTACAGAAGATGTGAGTGTGTCACAGTGTAAAAGCACAGATCTAGAATCCACCAACAGACTTAGACTTAGTGTCTGTTTTGATAACTGCCAAGCTTTTCATTGCCAACAACTGACGACTAGTACCAGCTCCTACATATGCAGCTGCACTAACTCACCTCCAGGTTCCACATCTTCCCAATCATCTTCAGCTTCACTGCCAGAGGACATAGTTTCTCACTCCTCCCAAAGAGCTGCTTGGCCACATGGGTTGACGCATGCGCAGTAATACATTCTCAAATGAACGCCGCATAAACTATCTGGACTGTGTCCCAAATATTCATTCTGTACATTGACATTAATTTTATTAAAGATATTCTCTTAATACAGCACCGATTCCAGTAGTCACAATCTGAACTAAACATATCCACCAACTAAAATAAGAAAAACATCCGAAAAACACGCTCAAACCAAACCCTGACGACGAAAAAATGTTTGAGTCACCACCGGCAGCAGCCTCGGTTATTAACCTGTCGTAGTTCATTCTGGACGATGCAAACAATAGCAGTACCGAACACAGTAGCAGCAGATATGGTGCTAGATACTGCACACCCATTCCCCCGTAGAATAGGAAGATGGTCGTGATTTTACTACGATAGTCACGGACAGAAACACGACCATGATCTCTCCTCAGTTCTTCAATTCTCCATTTGGCAGTGTTCAAATACGTCTGCATGTAGTACTTGTACATCGCCAATCGAAACAAGCAGACACCCAAAACTGTGCACACTCTAAAACTCTCGTACGAAATCTCATATGCACCAAACATGTTCACATTATTTCTCTCTGCTACCATATCCGAGCTCAAAGGTCGTATCCATAGTGATAGACAGAAGAAAGGAGACAGGTATGCAGCATGAAGTAGAGACTTTGTTATTTTGCTGGTGGTATACTTCAAAGCGTTGAAATGCACATCTGCAAATCTCAATCCAGGAAAGATAAGTAAGTAACTGAGAAAACTTCCTCCTAATGCAAGAGACATCTTGAATGCCCAAACTGGCAAAAATATAATTTTAGCAGTTGAATTTTCAGAGTATCTACCCAGAAGTCTTGACGAGCAGTTGACTATGTTGGAGTATGTTTTGTTCAGACCCAGATTAAGAATTCCCTCATCAATGAGCAAGATGAAGAGAGAGAGAACAAAGAAGAGCATTGAGAAGACGATGCAGACTGATCGCTGGTGAGACAGTTCCTCGCTCATGTAGACTCGTGTTAGGGAGTTCAAGACATACATTATATAGACACACACTATAAACAGCCAAACAGTGCTCAGATTGTATTGTACAATAGCTTCATTCGGTTGAAGATAGAAATACACTTCTGTTATGCACACCACTGAAACAGCAGCAAGAATCAGGTTTAGCATTCGTTCAAGCTCACTAGAATAGTGCAATTGAATGACATTGAAATAATCCACTGCCACTTCGGGTAGTTTAATTTTGGACGACTTTGGAAGAACTAAATTCGGATCTAGACGATCTTTTGCACCAAACGCCACACCTCCAGAAGCTGATTGTTTCGCTCCAGTTGCATTTTTTCGTTTGCCTTTCTGACTCGAGTTAGCGATGGAGACATGTGGTCGTAGTGAGTCGTCAGAGGGTGCAACGAAGCGTGTCAATCGGAACGTGATAAACCATCGACCAAAAGAGTAGTAGGGAGAGATCTTGTGCAGGAAACTGGCGACGATCATGGTGAGGACCACTTGTACCCCGAAAAACGCCATGACTGGAGGTAAAATGATACAATTACAGAGTATTCAATGGGCTAGTCTATAGAGACGTGTTTCACTTGCCTCAATCACACTAAAGAAGGATGCTTCAGTTCTCTGGTTGGCTTGGCTGCACTGTATGATTCTATGCTCTACAATTAATTCTAGCTAGCTACTTAGTTCTCATGCTCAGAGGTCGAGGTCCTTTTTGTGACTGTCAACCACGTGGTTAAAGTACAGCTGAGCTCAGCAGCTTTTCTCTCTGGTTCAATGGTTTTCTGGGGCTGTGCTAGCTAGCCATATCCATAAGCTGTAAAGTATGAATGAGGAACAGTACATGTATGTGAGTTTTGTGGGGGAAGTGTAGAGCTGCATGGTGCAAGTATAGTAGATCTAGGTGCTGTCACGCTGCACACATTACACACACACACACAGCACAAGGAACACCCACGTCTGCTAATCCCTGAGCTGTGTAGGTGAGAGGTACCAATTCTACCGACACCCCCCCGGGCATTGCTGCAGAAATTGTCAGTTAAAATTAACTCCGTTTACAGCTAGATTGATTGTTGTACTATTTTCACGGCTTCTTTTTTCCTTTATGTAGGTTGTTCTATTCTCTAGGATGGGTTACAGGCACTGGTGGAGGAATTACCATCAAGTTAGGGTGAGTTAGGACTAACTTCCAGCTAGTGCTTAATGCGAACTTGAAGATCATAAAGTCCATTCGGGCTTGAGATGTACAGTATCTTTTATAAGATCCAAGATGTCGATATCTCCCAGCTTGATCCCCTCCCCCTAAAATTTACATTCAACTCAGAATGCGAAGGCAACACCAGAATTCACTTACGACCAAATTAACAACATTTTCTGGGCGGGGGGGCATGTTCCTGGGTCCCCTAGCTCATAACACACTCCGTGTGCCCTATTCCCCGCCCCTACTTGAAATCCTGTACGACGTACACCCTGTATAAAGCTGAGTTGTGAGATCATTAGGCAAAGGGTTCTTGGTTCAATCCCCATCTTTTGGTACTCGCTTAAGTATTCTCTTTTCTACCATCAGAGATGAGATATACATCGCACCATCAGCTGTACAGAAAGAGCGAATAAAGGTATCTGTATAATTATATAACTGTGTCCATCAAAACTAATGGGCCCCTATTTATTCAGAATAGTGTGTTTCTGAACCATTTTCGAGAGCGTGTAGCCTGACTATATGGAGCGTCTCATTTCAAACGCTGTAGTAATGTACATGTATAGCTCTGTCTGTAGGAAATGTCATTAAATATAATTTCTACAGCCTGAGGACTTGTTTGTGTGTGACATAGACGGAAAAGATATCGCTGTACCATCTCCTAGGTAATTGTGTTATGCTGAGTTGTGTGATCATGAGCATGTGCATTTGTTTAAAATGTACATTCTATTGAAAAACTAACAGATAACTGCTGTTTCCCATACTGATTGAGTGTGTGTTGTGATCCCCTACAGTAAGCAACTGAGGAAGAGTCAGTGCACACCTCTGTTCATGGCTGCCTACAGAATGAGAAGTACGTGTATGTCTATAGTTGGATACTTACAGGTACATGTATAACAACACTGTTTGTGATTTCCAGTTTGTAGCTAGTTTCGGTACTAAAGATGTGTGTTTTGTTTGTTTAGGTTCTATAAACAATAACTGTTGTGCATAGTTAGGTAATCCACACATATCTCGCCCGTCACCCCCACCCACACACACACAGATGCCGGGGCGGTCATCCACACCCACTCCAAGTCGGCAGTGATGGCCACCCTCTTCTACCCGGGCACAGAGTTCCGAGTGACCCACTTGGAGATGATAAAAGGGATCAGACGTGGGGAGAGTGGGGGGAACCTGCGATACAACGAGGAGCTGGTGGTACCTATTATTGAGAACACACCAGAGGAGAAGGACTTGGAGGTGATAGAGTAAATGCGAGTATAATATACATACCTTAAGGTGACATATTTTTGCGTGTATTAATTTCTGCTATTTTGCGAATGAGAGTAAAATCGCAAAAATTAGTACTCGCAAATAATTGGCCGCCCTCTATCCAGATCGACATTTCGCAAAAAATTTTATACCAGCAAAATGTACAAAACTGTAAAAACGCAAACAAATCTACCTGTGAAAATATGTCACCTTAAGGTAGTCTGTATATATAGTTTCGATTGCCTACAATATACTACAGGACTGAGGAGTACTTTTGCTGTGGCATAATCACAAACCTTCCATGTGAATGTTTAGAATCCTGTAGCCATGCAGAGCAACTGAAATGTATACAGTATAGTTTGTTTGTTCTTTATCTAAAGGGACCACCTGTACAGTTTACCTATTTTGTATTTCCCCATAATTATGCATGCAGGATCGTCTAGTGCAAGCAATCACTGCCTACCCTGAAACCTGTGCAGTGCTGGTGAGGAGACATGGAGTGTACGTGTGGGGAGAGAGTTGGCAAAAGGCAAAGACAATGTAAGTAAGATCTTCACTATTATTATAACACTGTGTTGTTTCCGTTGTTTCGATTAAATAAACGTATGTCTACGTAAATGTGATCGTTTAGTAGGTACTGTATATATGTAATAACAGATTGCTTAGACTCAGTTTTGTTTTCACGGTTGCATTCTGAAAGAAAAACATTAATTCCTATTAATATTATACTGTTTGTGTGCAAATTATCACTGAATCACTCACTATGCATACACTATACACTTTCCAGGAGTGAGTGTTACGACTATTTGTTTGATATTGCTGTCCAAATGAAGCAAAGTGGCTTAGACCCCACTAAGCCCCCCTCCTGATTGACCACACCCTATATATAAACTCTGTTGTATTATTTGGACAGCTAGTGCACACGGTTTCCTCCGAGTTGATTGTATTGTTATATAGTTGAGGTTTTGTCTAATGTCGTTCATCAGCTTTTCCTGGTTTTGCATAATACATGCCACTGTGATTGTTTCTAACAATCAGGTACAGAGCTAAACGAGCTAGGGGGGTGAAGTGTGGGTTGCGTTGAAACTATGCGGTATGTGCATGTACAAGTAAAGTCATTACTTGCATTGATCGTTTAAATAGTGCTCTTAGAATTGCTTCTGTTTAATTTTACCTATTTTATTCTTATACATGTAGCTTGTACATTAGCTTGGCTCTTATAACTGTGTTACATTATCACAGTGCTGCACATAATTATGCCACTGATTACACAAAGACTGATAAACGTGAAATACAGTCACTATTTACACGTACCAAGTGTATTATTGTCTTTTGGTACACACACACATACACACACTATAATAATTGCTTCAGTCAATAAGGCTAGTGAGTTAGTGCACATAAATTATATATATCTCAACCTGCTCAATAAGGACATCTTCGCTTTCAAAGTGATTAGAGAAATCGGTGCATACCCTCATCTCAATATTATCGCTAGTAGAAGCTGACAGCTGCTTGTAGAACCACGGAGGGGTGTTCATTGCACAACAAGTAAGAGCTGCTCTGCAACCTGCGCCATCCCATAATGGATCATCAGCATCATTGCTTGAGTATCGAGATAAACTACCTGTGTCGCGAAAGTAGTCATTTCCAACAACAATTAATACTCTAGGGGGTGTAGCAAAGCTGTAGCTACCTATAATTATGTTACTTGGTATGTATGATTACAAATCACGCATGGTAGGTTGTGGTTGCCTAGTTAATTGTGCTAGCCTCGTCACCGTTAATTGTAATGATATAGGTGCTATTTTAAACCAAGCGTTAACATTTGAGAAAAATCGGCCTGGTGACGAGGCTAGCACAATGTATGTTAGGTAATTCGTACACAAACAGTACAAATGTATTGGTGTGCATATCGGATTCCTTAAATGTCTTTTGCTTTCTAGTCCTACAAAGCTTTACGTAATTGTGAGATACGTGTGAACAATACATGTACCTCCTAAGTGTAAAAGACACTGTTGAATAAACTTAGTGTTTACATTATGTATTATATAGATTATGTATTGTAGCAGCTGTATATGGTTGGTTTCTAGTAGTTTTTACATTTTCGGGGTGCGTGACGGAAGAACATTCGGATCCTAAGTGTAAAAGACACTGTGGGTTCAATTGTAGTGTTTCTTACATTTATGTATTATAGCATGCAGCTGTGTGGTTGGTTTATATAGTAGTTTTCTAGGAACTAAACATTTTAGTGACGGAAGAACATTCGGATTCTAGGGTTCGATTACAGTGTTTACATTATGTATTATAGCAGCTGTGTGGTTGGTTTCTAGTGTATAAAAACTATAGTCAGCAATTTTGTGTACATGTAAAGAACTTTAAATTGATATTAAATGGACGAAGTCATTAGTCAAGGTAATGATGCATACGGTCTTGGAAGTAAAGTGGAGGATGAAAATGTTTATGAACCTGTACCAACCCGTGGCAACACCCTCCATAAAAAGAACAAGGAAGAACTCAACCCAGCAGCTGGCAAAGAAGTGTCGGACAAAGTGAGGAAGTCGCGAGTAAATTGCCATGCTATTGCTACCATCTTAGCTCTAGTAATGTCTGTCCTTTCTCTGATAGTGGCTTTGGTAGGAGTGAGCTTTGCTACAATAGTGTTGAACAATCAGCAAGGTCAACTGAGCAGTTCCAGTCAGGAGGTGGAATCCCAGATCAACCAAATTCAATTATCAAATGAGCAGTGTAAGATTCAGATATCTGATTTGCATACTCATTTAAACAACTCAAATCAAATGTTAAACGACTCGAACCAACAGATTCAGATGTTTCAGGGTCAACTGGACCACACAAACAAACAGATTCAAGTTCTATTTCAAGCTCATCGGAACATAATAGCAAGACTTCAATTAGGTACCGTAAGTTTTCCAGCTAGCTCTTGCAATGACATCCCTCAATACAAACCATCTGGAGAATACTGGATTGCGACTGACAGTACTAGCTCTCCTGTCCAGGTCTACTGTGACATGAATCGAACAAGTTGTAGCTGCAGCACTACAGGAGGATGGATGAGGGTAGCCAACCTTGACATGACTGACTCCAACCAAAACTGCCCAGATGGATTCAGACTGGTGTCCAGGACACCACCACCACTGCGTACTTGTGGCAGACCTGGACCAGCAGGATGTGTGTCTACTAGCTATCCAACTTATGGAATGGAGTACTCTCGAGTTTGTGGGAGAGTGATTGCATAGCTATCAAGACAAGACTCCAGATGCTTTAATTTTGCACCGTATTTCTTCAACAGAGCTGTAACTATTGATGATGTTTACGTTGATGGTGTGAGCCTAACCCATGGACAGTCGCCTCGTAAGCACATCTGGACATTTGCTAATGCAGTCGATGAAATTAAATCCAACAAATATGTGTGTCCCTGCACAAGACCTGGCCTCACCTACACTGGAGCTGTACCACTCTTCATCGGTCAAGACTACTTCTGTGAAACTGCAAGCCGACAGCTCCTGCCATTGGACAATGTCTTTATCTTCTACCCTGGTGATCCAGTCTGGGATGGTCAGGGATGTGGGGATAACAGTACTTGCTGTGAATTCAACAACCCACCATGGTTCTGCAAGCAACTCCCTCAGCCGTCAATAGACGACATTGAGTTGAGGCTCTGTGGTGATGAAGACACTGACGATAAAGACATAGTACTACAGCTAGTGGAGATCTACATTCGCTGATATATACGTACCGACACTCAATTAAGTATATAACAACATTTTGGATTGTTAAATTATATAGAGACTAGAGAAATGTAAAAGACGCGCCGCAATAAATACGCTGGTGTAAAATAGTGCGCGGCCCCATTTTTTTCTGTGGTCTTGAGCACCTCCCTGCTTCAATCTCTAGAAACACCCGTGGTGTAGCAACAGTATACTTAATGAGATGAGGTTACTACATGTCTTATGGATGACATTGTTGAATTCAAGTCTTCCTAGATGCTTTTGTTTTGTTGAGAGAGAGTGGGATCACTTATGATATAAAAGTTGTTGTAAATCAACCTATTACCAGAGGAGGTCCGACATACGTGCACGAATCACTACAAGTTCAGTGCATTTGGCCTGGACATAATCAATACACTGAACTTGTAGTGATTCGTGCACGCATGTCGGACCTCCTCTGTCTGTAGCTCTAAGCATTGGAAACGCATTACGTCATACGGCTCAATTACTACTGACTGGATTTAGCATGAGTACTATGTAAACAATAAAGCTATCTACAAATTTTAAAGTCTAATCTATTTGAGAAATAGCTTCCACAAATCGTCACTATAGTACTAAAAATTTCACTTAAAATAGAGTTTAACCAGGAGCACATAAAGAGAAAGAGCATCTAACTGTGTAGAAGAGCTGTTGTCTATTAAGTGGTTTGACCAAATATTTCCGGTAGTTGTGAAATATGTGAATATCATTACCAGTACGAATTCAGAGAAGTGTTGCTGTGTTGTGGTTTTGTCAGCTTGTACTTGTTACTACAACCACTTAGACAACATCCAGCCATTCTGAGTATCTGTAGAGAGTTAGATGCTCCTTCACTTTATGTGCTCCTGGTGTAACTCGCATACTATAATTATACAGCTCTATTTTGTAAGAACAAGATTCTCTCATGTAACCAATTCATAATTCCTTTTATTGAGCAATAGAGCTTCTGCAAACAACTCACCCTAACTTACAATACACCATCCAAACTTTATGGCACCACTACTATATGTTTTTATGTACCTCACTTGATTGGCTTGAACGCTGAAAGAATGGTCTTGAGGCCCCAAAATACAGCTAAAAAACCTTGGCTGCCGGAAAAGTGCCCTCGGCGAAATTATTTGCACACGGCCACCGTCGTGTGGAAAACGGTGCACTTTATATAACACCAAATGACCTCTAGACTTATCGTAGGATTGTACCATACAGACTCTATTGAAAACATTGGTGCACGTGATGCGTTTCCAATCCATTTCCTTTACTATCTATATGCTCTAAGTATTTATCTATGAGCGCAAGACCCACTCACTGTACACTGATCTCCTGCATGGTCAACCTTCTTTTTCCACTCTGGCACGAAGCCCACCAACACACGCCTCTCCTGGGCACAGTCTCAGTACTTGGGCTAGTGCATGTAATTTCACTAGCAGGGACTATAGCTCTTTATAAGAGCAGCTGAACTTGTTGCTAGTCAAGTCCACTTCTAAAAGTACACACATAATTATGTGACACTTGAAGTGACCGTCATTAAACATAAATGCCAGACTTATTATGTTTATGCCCATTATGTGACAGGCCGAAATGGACTCTGCATGGGGTCATCTTACCTAGATAGCAGAAGCACTATAATTATGGTCTTGCATGCATGGATTCTAAGAAAGGCCACACCCATTAAGGCTGACCGCATTCCCATCAAAACTAAAACCAAGATATTCAACTTAGATAGTTTATTGCAATTGGCCCGGTAGTAGATTGTGGTCAAGGGCCGGGTGTCTGTTCTGAGGTGGCGGCAACTGTCTGCTGTGGGCTCTTCTATTCAGCAGATTTTGCATTCCCATCAAATTTAAAACCAAGCTATTCAACTTAGATGGTTACCTGTTCTGAGGCCGTGGCGGCAACTGTCTGCTGTGGGCTCTTCTATTCAGCAGGTTTTGCGAGATAGAACTACATGTATTAATTTAACATTAGTGTTTATTTGCAGATTTTAACTGCTGAGCAACACTCTGGTGGTGGTAAAGTACAGTACTGCTACATGCATGTATTAAACACATTATGCCACTGTTAGTTACATACTTGTTTCAGATCAACCTCCCTCCTCGGTTTTGCTCACCTCCTCAATTAAGTGCTAGTTTATATACACAATCACAGATTTTGATCATAAGGCCTTGCTTTTCTCCCTCTTGCAGCTACCAATAGCTAGTGTTCTAGTGTTGAGCTAACTACTAAGTAGGGTAGCAACACTCGATGAATAAGTTTTGCTACCCAGTCTTCTGAAGCATTATTTTGCAAATCCATGCAAGAAAACATGACTAGAAACCTATAGTCTACACAGACAGTCACACACCGTAGACAAACAAACACACTATCGTATACCTCGCTTGCGCATGTGAAATCAGGATGGTTGTGGTTGCCTAGTTAATTGTGCTAGCCTTGTCACCAGGCTTATAATTGTAATGATAGGTGCCATTTTAGACCAAGCGTTATAACATTCGAGAAAAATCGGCCTGGTGACGAAGTTAGCACAATGTATGTTAGGTAATCCCTATACAAACAGTATACACATTTGGGATTCCTTAAATGCTATCTTTTGCTTTCAAGTCCTACAAACTTTTACGTAATTGCGAGATGCTCGGTTCGTGACGAGTGACATGTGAACAATATTAGATCCTAAGTGTAAAAGACACTGTGGATTCAATTGAATAAACTTACTACAGCAGCTGTGTTGTTGGTTTCTAGTAGTTTTCAGGAACTAAACATTTTAAATTTAGGGGCGAGTGATGGAAGAACATCCGAATCCTAAGTGTAAAAGACACTGTGGGTTTACAGTGTTTACATTATCTATATTATAGCAGCTGTGATGTTGTGTATGTAACAGTCTGGATTAGCTTAACTTAGCTATCGCTTTATCTAATGACTCAACTAAGACAGAACATGCCAATTATATAAATACATTGCTCATAATCATTACTCATAGATGGCTAAATATAGACCATTGTTCAGTCATTCCACAGTGTATAAAAGCTATCTGTGTAAAAGAACATAAATTACATTGATAATGGACAAAATCATTAGTCAAAGTAATGATGCATACAGTCTTGGAAGTAAAGTGGAGGATGAAAATGTTTATGAACCTGTACCACCGCGTGGCGGCACCCTCCCTCAAGAAGAAGTCAACTCAGCAGCGGTCAAAGAGAGGAAGTTGCGAGTTAATTGCTATGCTATCGTCACCATCATTGCTCTAGTAATGTCTGTCCTTTCTCTGATAGTGGCTTTGGTAGCAGTGAGTTATGCTACAATAGAGTTAAACAACCAGCAAGGTCAACTGGGCAGTTCCAGTCTGGAAATGGAATCCCAGATCAACCAAATTCGACTATCAAATGAGCAGTGTAAGATTCAGATATCTGATTTGCATACTCATTTGAACAACTCAAATCAAATGTTAAACGACTCAAACCAACAGATTCAAATTCTTTTCCAAGATGTTCGAGAAATTATAGCAACTGTTTCAGTTCGCTCCTGCAGTGACATCCCTCAATACAAACCATCTGGAGAATACTGGATTGCGACTGACAGTACTAGCTCTCCTGTTTAGGTCTACTGTGACATGGACCGAACCAGTTGTAGCTGCAGCACTGCAGGAGGATGGATGAGGGTAGCCAACCTCGACATGACTGACCGTAACCAAAACTGCCCAGATGGATTCAGACTGGTGTTGAACAATACAACACCACCACTGCGTACTTGTGGCAGACCTGGACCAGCAGGATGTGTGTCTACTACCTATCCAACTTATGGGGTGGAGTACTCTCGAGTTTGTGGAAGAGTGATTGGTTATCAAAACAAAACTACAGATGGTTTTGCACCGTATTACTTCAACAGAGCTGTAACTATTGATGATGTTTACGTTGATGGTGTGAGCCTAACCCATGGACAGTCACCTCGTCAGCACATCTGGACATTTGCTAATGCAATCGATGAAGTAAATTCGAATCGCTGGGTGTGTCCCTGTACAAGATCTGACGTGGCCTACACTGGAGCTGTACCACCCTTCATTGCTCAAGATTACTTCTGTGAAACTGGAAGCCGACAGTATCATGAGAGTATCTTCTACCCTGATGATCCAGTCTGGGACGGTCAGGGATGTGGGAGTAACAGTACTTGCTGTGAGTTCAACAATCCACCGTGGTTCTGCAAGCAACTCTCTCAACCGACTACAGACGATATCGAGTTGAGGCTCTGTGGTGATGAAGAGACTGAAAATGAAGACATAGTACTACAGCTAGTGGAGATCTACATTCGCTGATATAATTATATATACGCATATACTTGCACTCAATTAAATCAGTAACAATAATTATATAGAGACATAGAGACTATAATTATAGAGATGATGAAGAGGGAACCTTAAAGTGTTCGATCCTTTTACAATTATGAATTGTCTTACAATATACATGCATGTAAATTGTCTTTTGAAGAATTGGTTTCAGGTATAATTATATACATTGAGTGTGACTATACAGTCAAACCCCCATTCATAATCTCAGTGTCGCAGTGCAACAATATTATCTGTTCCTATATATCCATGGCCAGAACTGGAAACTTTTGCTTTTAGCTGGGCATGGGAATACGTTCACTGTAAGCAAGTTAATTTGAATAGTGTGAACAGTTGACTGGCCTTTGTGGTTGGTGGATTTCATGGCTGCATATTTCCAGATGTGAAAGAACAGTACTAGCTCTCCTGTTCAAGTCTACTGTGACATGAACCGAACAAGCTGTAGCTGCAACACTACAGGAGGATGGATGAGGGTAGCCAACCTCGACATGACTGACTCCAACCAAAACTGCCCAGATGGATTCAGACTGGTGAACAGGACAACACCACCACTGCGTACTTGTGGCAGACCTGGACCAGGATGTGTGTCTACCACCTATCCAACTTATGGAGTGGAGCACTCTCGAGTTTGTGGGAGAGTGATTGGCTATCAAGACATGTCTCCAAATGCTTTTGCACCGTATAACCTCAACAGAACTTTGATATCTATTGATGGTGTTTACGTTGATGGTGTGAGCCTAACTTATGGACAGTCACCTCGTCAACACATCTGGACATTTGCTAATGCAATCGACGAGGTTAATTTGGGTATTGTATATAGTTGTCCCTGCACAAGACCTGACCTCAACTACACTGGAGCTGCACCTCCTCTCTTCATCGGTCAAGACTATTTCTGTGAAACTGGAAGCCGACAAGTCTGGAGCTACATCTTCTACCCTGATGATCCAGTCTGGGACGGTCAGGGATGTGGGGTTAACAGTACTTGCTGTGAGTTCAACAATCCACCATGGTTCTGCAAGCAACTCCCTCAGCCAACTACAGACAATATCGAGTTGAGGATTTGTGGCAATCAAGACATTAATGATGAAGACACGCCTCTTGAAATTGTTGAGATCTTTGTACAGTGAAGATACTGACTCAGAGATTCGTGCAGACTAATTTAATATCATGCAATCAGTTCTTATTCGTACGCTTGTCTTTTGTTGTCCTGAGTAGCCTCTTAGTTTTACTGTCATGCATGCATGTATAATATTCTGAGTTACCGTATAGCAGACTGCTTTCATGTAATGTTGTTCATGGCCCTTACTATAATTATAACTAGCCATTGCTTGTATAGAATCGCATTATTAAAACGTAGCTATAATTATGTTTGGATTTCAACACAAAAACTGTCATCTTCTTTTTAAGTGCACATGGTTACAATTTCTGGCGTGTTCGAGCTGTATATGCTGCATGGAAGCTGCTATATAATTATGCATGTATACTGATGCACATCCTTTACAGAAATGGTTTTACATTTTACACAGCGACTTATAATTATGTGTGTGAAAGAAGGTGTGAAGCGGCACTCAGCAAAGTAATGGCTGCATGGTTCAATGGGTATGAGCGACTTCCTATGGTATATTCAGGCGACGACAGTGTCTATATCGTGTTATCACATAATAAATACGGTTTGTTTCATGTCAAAGTAACACAAAAAATAGCACCCCCTCAGATTTCAAACAAAACTTTGCATATTCACCTTATCCAACCATAACAGCCCCATAAGTAATAATTACGAGCTTTAAAATTAACCAGCAAGTGCTTGATCACTGGTTTAAAGTCAGTTTTTGTTTACATGGTTGCATTCTGAAAGCATATCACCGAAAGCAACTATAATTATATGCATATACACCTTACAGAGTGAGTGCACAGCAAAGTAAATCAATGTTTTTTTTACAAACACGTGCGTACTAATGCATGCATGGTGTTTAGAATGATGGTTTTTGACGACAAGATACAAACCTAGGGCAGCTGAGGTGGGTTGAGCAAGTCTATGCCTATACAGGGCCGTAGATAGGGGGGGTTGCCCCCTTGGCATTCTAAATTTCATTTCTAGATATATGGCCTGGAATAGGGGCTAGCATTGTGCAATAGCAATTGACTGCTAGAGAGATGTCGTTGCGTGGAAGGAACATCGCGAGTGTGTACACGGCACAGAGAAGACTATAGATCTACAGTTTGGCTCTCTGAACAAAGAGACTTCATTGAGTGAATATAAGTTTTGCTAGAGCTAGAAAACCTATGACTCGTGTTGCTGTTTTCCTACTATGCAGTGAATCAAGTGCATATAATCATTATACTTAATACATTTCCTCTTGTAACCAGAACATTTTTTGGCACGTTCACGTGCGCCTTGTTATTTTGCTACCCCCGTAATCTAAGCTATCCACGTCCCTGCTATATAATTATACCTTAGAATAATATTATGCCTATTATTATGCGTGATTTATAATCATTATTATAACATAATGAAAGCACCGTGGGTAATGATAGATCAAACGATCGATGCCAAAAGTTCAAGTCTAAAATTAATGGCTGCATCAGTGCAGCAGAGCCTTGCAGCTCTCTTCTGACTCTTGCAGCTACCAATAGCTAGCGTTCTAGTGCAGCGCTAACTACTAAGTAGAGTAGCAACACTCGATGAATACGTTTTGCTACGCACTCTTCTGAAAAGGCTGCAATGGCATTCCAAGTAAGCAAAACTAGGCATAACTTGAGAATGAACCATTATTTTGCAAATCCACGTATTAAGATGTGACTAGAAACCTATAGAAACTCTTACTTGCACTTCATTGATCTCCTTGAGCAGCTGTAGCAGTCTACACAGACACACAGACACACCGTAGACAAACAAACACACTACCGTATACCTCGCTTGCGCACGCGCACCGAGGCATAGTTATAAATATGGAATCAGGATGGTTGTGGTTGCCTAGTTAATTGTGCTAGCCTTGTCACCAGGCTTATAATTGTAATGATAGGTGCCATTTTAGACCAAGCGCTGTAACATTCGAGAAAAATCGGCCTGGTAACGAAGTTAGCACAATGTATGTTAGGTAATCCCTACTACACATTTGGGATTCCTTAAATGCTATATCTTTTGCTTTCAAGTCCTACAAACCTTTACGTAATTGCGAGATGCTCGGTTCGTGACGAGTGACATGTGAACAATATCAGATCCTAAGTGTAAAAGACACGGATTTAATTGAATAAACTTACTATAGCAGCTGTGTTGTTGGTTTCTAGTAGTTTTCTAGGAACTAGACATTTTAAATTTAGAGGCGAGTGACGGAAGAACGTTTGAATCCTAAGTGTAAAAGACACTGTGGGTTTACAGTGTTTACATTTATAATTGTTATAGCAGCTGTGATGTTGTGTATGTAACAGTCTGGATTAGCTTAACTTAGCTATCGCTTTATCCAATATATATGACTCAACTGATAATACAAGACAGAACATGCCAATAAGAACATAAATACATTGCTCATAATCATTACTCATAGATGGCTAAATATAGACCATTGTTCAGTCGTTCCACAGTGTATAAAAGCTATTTGTGTAAAAGAACATAAATTACATTGATAATGGACGAAGTCATTAGTCAAAGTAATGATGCATACGGTCTTGGAAGTAAAGTGGAGGATGAAAATGTTTATGAACCTGTACCAACCCGTGGCAACACCCTCCCTCAGGAAGAAGTCAACTCAGCAGCGGTCAAAGAGAGGAAGTTGCGAGTAAATTGCTATGCTATTGTCACCATCATTGCTCTAGTGATGTCTGTCCTTTCTCTGATAGTGGCTTTGGTAGCAGTGAGTTATGCTACAATAGAGTTAAACAACCAGCAAGGTCAACTGGGCAGTTCTAGTCTGGAAATGGAATCCCAGATCAACCAAATTCGATTATCAAATGATCAGTGTAAGATTCAGATATCTGATTTGCATACTCATCTGAACAACTCAAATCAAATGTTAAACGACTCAAACCAACAGATTCAAATTATCTTCCAAGATGTTCGAGAAATTATAGCAACTGTTTCAGTTAGCTCCTGCAGTGACATCCCTCAATACAAACCATCTGGAGAATACTGGATTGCGACTAACGCTACTAGCTCTCCTGTTCAGGTCTACTGTGACATGGACCGAACAAGTTGTAGCTGCAGCACTACAGGAGGATGGATGAGGGTAGCCAACCTCGACATGACTGACCGTAACCAAAATTGCCCCGATGGATTCAGACTGGTGAACAGGACAACACCACCACTGCGTATTTGTGGTAGACCTGGACCAACAGGATGTGTGTCTACTACCTATCCAACTCATGGGGTGGAGCACTCTCGAGTTTGTGGGAGAGTGATTGGTTACCAAGACAAAACTACAGATGGTTTTGCACCTTATTACTTCAACAGAACTGTAACTATTGATGATGTTTATGTTGCTGGTGTGAGCCTAACCCATGGACAGTTGCCTCGTCAGCACATCTGGACATTTGCTAATGCAATCAATGAAGTAAGTTCGAATCGCTGGGTATGTCCCTGCACAAGACCTGACCTGGCCTACACTGGAGCTGTACCACCCTTCATCGGTCAGGACTACTTCTGTGAAACTGCAAGCCGACAGCTCCTGTCATTGGACAATGCCTTTATCTTCTTTCCCGATGATCCAGTTTGGGACGGTCAGGGATGTGAAGGTACCAGCACTTGCTGCGAGTTCAATAATCCACCATGGTTCTGCAAGCAACTCCCTCAGCCGACTACAGACGATATTGAGTTGAGGCTCTGTGGTGATGAAGACACTGAAAATGAAGACACACCTCTAGAGCTAGTGGAGATCTACATTCGCTGATATATACATACAACTTCAGTAACAATTCACTGCAAAAACACTTTTGTTATTGTGACACAGTTTGCTACCGGCACAAAATGTTATCTTGACAAAACGTTTGTCAATTTCCTGCAATTATTGTTATAACGACAAATCATAGTTTATTTAACTATTAATATAGTTTATCTAACTATTAATATTTGTTATTATAATGGTAGATTGCTATTTGAACACATGTGTTGTCATTTTGTCGAAGCGTTGTTGATCTCACATTTAGTGGAAGTTACCGTTCATTGTCAAATTAACATTAATGTGTGACAACAACAAATTATAAAGTTACAGCTAGAACTCTACTAAAAGATACGTGCAAGTTTGCATCACTGATTTCAACCTACTCAACCTATACTCGATTACCCTAGCTCGTAATAAATTGTCTATACTGAAACATCTCAGTTGCCCTGATGCTTAAATCTTTGCATGCTCATGTTCAATTGTGTATGTAGCAATTGGAGACTTGTGACTGGGCATGGTAAGTTACAGTGGCAGTGAAGAAGTCAGGAGCCTCCAGAGTCCTTCAGTGCAGTGCAATGCAGGCAGCCTTCTCTCTATAGCCCCCTTCACAAGGCCTGGCCTGAAGAGCGGCCTGGGATCGAGCTTCTCTCTAGCCTCTAACTCTAGCTAGTCTCGAGGCCAGGAGAGTTTGGCCTCGAGACTATAATTATAAGCTGGAACTATAGGTGTGGCATGAGGGGGCGTTCAGGAATAACAGGGCGGGGCCTCAAACATACTTAGCACATGGTACTTGCAGCTGCACCAGACTGCAGCTGCTCATGCAGCTTTATACCATCACTGACTGCATGCCTGTACCCCTGGCCCTGGGCTACCATGTTCCATGTACACCAGCTAGGATCTAGGAGTCAAGAGTCACCTGCATCTGCAGCTTGAAAAAAAAGACAATTGCAAGTTAGTCAGTGCTCATTGCTAAACTCAACTTATTGCCCAATACTCTCTTTCAGATTTTCTTAAAGAGTAGATAGTACCACCATCTCAAAGAAAAAAGTTAAGTTCCATTGCATGCTGTTGGCGCATGGCATGTACATGATCCCAAAACTCTCTGAATTCACAGTTTACAAATCACTGCTATACCGTATCGGCGTATAACTCCACCATGTACCAGCTTCAAAGAAAAAGGATTTAAGTTATGTTGGTCATTGCTAAATAAATGTGTTTACGTGTTTCTTCCAGCTGCAGATTTTACCATACCTCGGCCCCACAATGTGTACCAGCTAGGAGTCTACTTAACCACCTTCATCGACTTCAAAGAAACGACTTGCAAGTTATGTCAGATTCCATAAAACTATATAGCTAGCTAGAGGGAAACTGCCCCTGGCCTGGTTTCGACCTTCATCTGTAGCATACTGATTTACGAGTTTGTGTCTTCATGTGTCAGTTACACTGGTTTCGACTGGTCAACTTCGTCCATGGGGTGATAGCTAGTATACTGATTTACTAGTTTGTGTGTATGTGTCCTCATGTGTCAGTTACACTGGTTTCGACTGGTCAACTTCGTCCATGGGGTGATAGCTAGCATACTGATTTATGAGTTTGTGTGTATGTGTCCTCACGTGTCAGTTACACTGGTTTCGACTGGTCAACTTCGTCCATGGGGTGATAGCTAGCATTGTAATTTACCAGTTTGTGTGTATGTGTCCTCATGCGTCAGTTACACTGGTTTCGACTGGTCAACTTCGTCCATGGGGTGATAGCTAGCATTGTAATTTACCAGTTTGTGTGTATGTGTCCTCATGTGTCAGTTACACTGGTTTCGACTGGTCAACTTCGTCCATGGGGTGATAGCTAGTATACTGATTTACTAGTTCGTGTGTATGTGTCCTCATGTGTCAGTTACACTGGTTTCGACTGGTCAACTTCGTCCATGGGGTGATAGCTAGCATACTGATTTATGAGTTTGTGTGTATGTGTCCTCACGTGTCAGTTACACTGGTTTCGACTGGTCAACTTCGTCCATGGGGTGATAGCTAGCATTGTAATTTACCAGTTTGTGTGTATGTGTCCTCATGCGTCAGTTACACTGGTTTCGACTGGTCAACTTCGTCCATGGGGTGATAGCTAGCATTGTAATTTACCAGTTTGTGTGTATGTGTCCTCATGTGTCAGTTACACTGGTTTCGACTGGTCAACTTCGTCCATGGGGTGATAGCTAGCATTGTAATTTACCAGTTTGTGTGTATGTGTCCTCACGCGTCAGTTACACTGGTTTCGACTGGTCAACTTCGTCCATGGGGTGATAGCTAGCATTGTAATTTACTAGTTTGTGTGTATGTGTCCTCACGTGTCAGTTACACTGGTTTCGACTGGTCAACTTCGTCCATGGGGTGATAGCTAGCATACTGATTTACGAGTTTGTGTGTATGTGTCCTCACGTGTCAGTTACACTGGTTTCGACTGGTCAACTTCGTCCATGGGGTGATAGCTAGCATACTGATTTACGAGTTTGTGTGTATGTGTCCTCATGTGTCAGTTACACTGGTTTCGACTGGTCAACTTCGTCCATGGGGTGATAGCTAGCATACTGATTTACGAGTTTGTGTGTATGTGTCCTCATGTGTCAGTTACACTGGTCAACTTCGTCTATGGGGGTGATAGCTTATACTATTTACATTTTGCACTACATATGTGTTGGTAACTATAGTGACTTCAATCTTTTGTTCTGTAGGGGCTTATTGTGACGAAAATGATGTGAGGGATGTAGCGTTCATGAAACCAAACGAAACGCCTGCAGTTCACTGTACTGGAATTTCAAGAAACGCTAAGTGATGAACACTAAAAACAATTTACTGACAGAAGAAATTATTGTGCTGCATGTCATGTGATCCAGTGATCTTATTCTATCATAAACTCATTGTTCTAATACCGTTTGACCTTCTGCATGTGCGTACGTGCGCGAGAAAACAACTAATTAAATGACAAAGGTATATACGTAGTGTTAATTTAACAAAGAAATTTACTTTATAGCAGTGTTAATTCAGCATTCACTTTGCTATTTTGACATAGAAGTACAATAAATTGGTGAAATTCAGATGACATAATACTTTGTTGTTTTGACATAATTTCTTTGCTTGAATGACAAAACATTGTAGGTTGTTTTACCTTTGTCATTCTAACAAATATTATTCTGTCATGTGAGATTCATCACCGGGACAAACTTTTGTTTGTTAAATTAACAAAAGTGTTTTTGCAGTGAAAATATGTGGAATGTGTAATTATATATAGAGACTATATATAGAGTTTGTGCATACAGATGTTGAAGAGGGAACCTGAACTGTTCGATCCTTGTACAATTATGAAACCTGTATTGTTCTTATATAAGTGTGGATAATTATACATGCATGTAAATTGAATTTTGAAGAATTAGCTTCAGGTATAATTATATGTGTGACTACGGTGGAACCTCCATAAAACGGACACCATTGGGGAACATCCTTTTGGCCGCTTTAATGATAGAGGTGGTCTTCCTTGATAGGTTTCGATTACCAGCTATGTATACTCGATGCATGAGTTATTTGTTGTTGCAAATGAATCTTGGAGCTTTACTAACTGCTTCTTTAGCTCATACAAGCTTTGAAAAGACTGTAACTACAGCTATAGGTTTCACGATTGTGCAAAATAATGCTATCTCAGCAATAATGCTGCTAATTCTGCGTGTGCATGGGCTGTCTGTTTTGGGAGGTTATTTTCCATTACTAAAGCGGATTGGGGGACGAGAAAGACTCGTTATACAGAGTAGAGAGGACTGGTGGCTGCTCTGGAGAGGTTGCTTTACATTGAAGTCATTGTAGTTTCAATCCGGACCTGAGCTCTTGCCGTTATATGGCGTATGGTTGCTCTTTGGAAGTGGTCGTTAATAAAGGTTTACAGTCAAACCCCAAATATTCTCCAGCTGTAGTTGCAGCGCTGCAGGAGGATAGATGAGGGTATATAGCCAACCTCGACATGACTGACCCCAACCAAAACTTCCCAGATGGATTCAGACTGGTATCCAGGACAACACCATGCACCACTGCGTACTTGTGCATGGTTGACCTGGACCAGCAGGATGTGTGTCTACTACTTTTCCAACTTACGGGGTGGAGTACTCTCGAGTTTGTAGGCGAATGATTGGTTATCAAGCCAAGTCTCCAGATGCTTTTGCACCGTATTTTGTCAACAGAACTGTAACTATTGATGATGTTCACGTTGATGGTGTGAGCCTAACCCATGCATGGACGGTCACCTCGTCAGCTCATCTGGACATTTGCTAATGCAAACGATGAATCTAAATCAGATCTTTCTGTATGTCCCTGCATAAAATCTGACCTCACCTAAACTGGAGTTGTACCTCCCTATCAGCTGCCATGCACAAGATAACATAAGTTAACTGTTCTGAGTTAAAGGGGTGGGTATTAATTTTAGTTCGCAAATTATCAGTGTTATCATAAATTACATCTTGTGTTCTAGGATTTGTTGTCTACCACCAACAGACTATTCTTACACAAATACACTCTTCAAACGTGGAAATTCAACAGCTTCAATCGGAAATTGAGATATTAACACAATTATGCCCTGGCTCATATCCTTGCCAGCCTGCTTCTTCCTGTCAGCAAATTTTTAACTGCAATAACTGTTTAAAGCAGACACTACTGGATATCGTTAGAAAATGGGTCCTATGCTACTGCAGTGAACTGAACCGAGCGTGTGGAGGTATATTGATGGCGGGTGGATGCAAGTGGCTATGCATGCATGGCTGATATTATGAGAGAAGACAACGCTACATATCCAAATGAGCTGACAGAGTATATATACATTCTGGCTCCCTATACAGTCTGAACACAGGCTTTGTGGAACAAATTAGTGGCAGCTAGTGGTTGTTCGCAGGTGTTCTTTGACGCTAATTTGAAACATGCCCCCTCACGTTTGTTATCACTCATTGGCGTGTACTCATTGGCTTGTACCTTTCAACACTTTTCTAAGTACATGCAGGACAACTCGAACATGATCACACCAAAGAAAACAAGTACCGTATATAACGGGAAATTTTCGTGGGGTGCAAAATTTCGCATTTTTCGAGGGCAGAGCAGTAACGTGAACATTAAAACCAGGATAAACTCCCACGCACCGGTATTTCACATACAAAGGAATTGGTGAGTGTGGTTTCCTGGCATTGAACCGCGACCTATGACAATTTTTGCTGAGGGCTCTGGAGCCAAATAGCGAAAATTTCTTGCTGTATACAGTATGATAATGTGTTTGAAGTCGAACGAACATCAGTCGATAGGAATCGACGGTGCAAAATACCAGCAGAAATGAGGAATTATGTTCCATCTATGTTTTTGTACTGGTATTGTTTTCGTAGTTTCAATTCTAGCTTTTGACAGTTTCTACAGTTTCTATTACTCTTGGCTGAAACTGAGTGGAAATGGCTCTACTCAAACCCAGGTCACTCTACCCAGTTGCCCAGGCTCAAGCTCGAACCATGCAGGCTGCTGTTTCCTGTCAGCAGGCTCTAAATTGCAATGCTTCATCTCCAAATGGAATGTACTGGATATCCACAATTGATGGCGATGCTATGCTATAGTTACTGCAAGAATCGAGCCTGTGGAGGGTTTGACGGTGCATGGGTGGATGCAAGTGGCTATGCTTGACATGAGAGACAGAAGTAGTTGCCCTCGAGGATTGAGGGAGAGAGTACATCCTAAACAGAGACTTCGCGGTAAAGCCTTGATATTGGTTGCTCTTCAAATATCATGTCCCATGCATGCAGATATATACATAATTATGATCAGCTCGGCGGAAAATAATTATACTTATCAGTCAGTTAGATAGTACAGATTCAGAATACATCCTGCCGAACATGTTTAGTGACCTACAATAATATGCGCATAATCATATGGTCTACCACGTGTTTTTATTTTAGACTTAAAACTTTTGGCATCCTTTTTAGCAACAATCACGGTCGATCACTTCCCACTATTTTGGATTACGTAAACCATAAGCAATTTTCACTAAGGCATCCGCACCTGCATGTGGTGTTTAAAAGTATCGCCTTAAATCAACGGTATATAGCTTTTGTTATAGAGACAAAATTGAATGGCTGTGCATGCATGTACGATTTTGTTGTGAGTGTGCACAAGCACATAAAACTCTATCTTCACTGCACCGCAATTTAAATCTTGCAGCGGTTGTCACGGTCAGTGATATACCTTTTGTAGTCTGCATGCATGGGCTTTGCATAATTATAGTCTACTTCATTCCCCTCAAACATCCATACCTATATACGGTGATATTTAGAGTGTGTGTGTGTGTGTGTGTGTGAGTGCAAGCGGATGTGGATGTCCATGCATGAGATTTTGGTAAAACATTGGTTTTATGTTCCATCAGGAGTATACATGGAGTATACATGTCCTGAGGATTTACGTTATTGCTTAATGCCCAAGACATTGAATTATCGTATAATTATATGGATCATAAGAGACAAATATTTTCACCAATTTTGCGGTCACAATCACACAAATAGGCGTTGGTGTTCAACGTAGCTAACAAAAGTATATACACATACATGCATGCAATGACAGTGAATGCAGACTGATGGTGATTCCCAGGAATTAAGATGAGCTACAATCAATAACCCAGTAAACTCCTCCCCTCCCAACATGGCTCCTGTATATACAACACAAGTAAAGGTGAGCAGATAAAGAACCCTTTACGGTTTAGGTGGTGATGTGTTTTTGATACAGTATGGAGAATTTCGATAATTTATAGATCTATGCAAACACCTCCTATTTGTAGTACCGTATAGAGGGTATATTTCGAGGGTATAAATGTTCGTGGTTTTCGCGGATTAGGCATGAACTGCGAACATTTATAACCGCGAATTTAATATTTCATGCATGCATGCTGCAAAAAAGGCGCTATTCCACGCAAATTAAATCCGCGAAAACCTTTCTAAAGGCACATCCGTGAAAATTTATACTCGAAATATACCCGCTATACGGTAGTTATACAATTATATCACCGTGCATGGTTTTCATAGTTATACAATTATATCACCGTGCATGGTTTTCATGCAAGAGGTGGCCTCATAGGTTAAAGTGGCCAGTTTTTGCTGATTAAGCATGTACCGCGAACATTTGAATTCAATATGTCATGCTGCAAAGGCTACAATTGTTAGAGGAAGTAATTGATCAAGTGGTAAACCACAAGTGTAGTGATTAGGTGAACTCTTCACTTAGACTGTACATCTAGATTATTCTAGTTAATGTTTATTCTAGAACTGTAGCTGCTGCTGAACTTTGACATTAGAGAACTAGGTAGAACATTCTAGAGTTATATGTGTTCTGTATATAAGTTCTTGAGTTTTGTGCAAGTTAGGTTATGATTAGGTTATGAGTGTTATGCTGTTTCTGTTGTCTACTACTGTTATTGAACAAAGTGTGACTAGTGTCAACTGCGATATCTGCGAATAGGTTATGGGCCCAGATCCCTACGGACTTATCACACTGAATTTTGTTCAAGACTAGACTATGGCTACGACAGATGAGAAGTGGGTGATCGATAAGTTAGATGACTCTAACTGGACCACTTGGAAGTTCCAGATGAAACACTTGCTACTTGCAAAAGGTGTCTGGGAAGTTGTGGACGGAACCGAGGAGCTTGCAGAGGATGCGACAGCAGCAGCCCGTGCTGAGTTTTTGAAGAAGTCGCAGAAGGCATTCTCTTCAATTGTCCTGGCGATAAAAACTTCTCAGTTGTATCTTGTGACGTCGTATGAGCAGCCGAGAGAAGCTTGGGATGCCCTGAGAAACCATTTTGAGCGTGACACTCTAGCCAACAAACTTTTCCTGAAGAAGCAATACTTCCGGATGGAGATGAAGGAGGGGACATCGATCGAGAAACACCTGAAGCGCATGAAGGAGTTGACGGACCGATTAGCAGCAATTGGTGCTCCTATCGCTGAAGAAGACCAGGTGGTTACTCTTTTAGGAAGCTTGCCCAAAAGCTACTCCACACTTGTTACTGCTCTGGAAGCCCGGGTTGACGGTATCTCGCTCAACTATGTGCAGCAAGCTCTAGCTCATGAGGAGCAGAAAATGCTTGGACGAGGACACTCAGGAAACTCTGATGCACAAAGAGGAGATGCAGCACTGTTTGGAGGAGAATCAAAGAGGAAATTCAAGCCACGGAAACCTATTTGCTATGGTTGTCAACAACCAGGTCATTTTCGACGGGACTGTCCCAAAGCAAAGAAGGGACCATCACACAAGGCAGAGACTGCTGGAGAGGAAGACAAAGAATCCGAGTCTGAAGAAGGCAGTGCATTTGCAGCATCACAAGATGGATCTCAAGATGGTAAATGGCTGGTAGATTCTGGAGTATCCAGTCATATGACCTGGGACAGAGAACTGTTGACTGACTACCAAGAATTTGAGGTTCCTGAGAAAGTTGGTTTAGGTGATGGACGGACTGTGGACGCAGTTGGTTTTGGAAGTGTTCACTTGAGGATGTGCTTCAAAGTTAGCCAACCAAAGAAATTTGTTATGTACAAGGTTTTGTATGTTCCTAAGCTAGCCTGTAATCTTTTCTCGGTAAGAGCAGCTGTATCCAAAGGAGACTTCATCAAGTTTGGTCACTCTCGATGCTGGATTCGAGACGGAAATGGACATCTCCATGGAATGGGAACATTGGTGGATAAACTCTATCAACTCGATTGTGAAGCGATTCTCTCTGAGGCAGCAACACTGGTGAATGCTCAGAAAGACAACAATTTTGACGTATGGCATTTTAGACTGGGACATGCAAGTGAGCAATGCATCAAAAATATGTCCTACAAGAAGCTGGCTACTGGTATCAAATTACCAAAACGAGCTAAGCTGTCATTTTGTGAGGGATGTATCGCTGGAAAGATGAAACGAAAACCTTTCAAGGCAGTGGGAGAAATACGATCCAAGAGGAAGCTTCAACTTGTGCACAGTGACGTATGCGGTCCAATGCCTACGGACTCTATTGGTGGAAACAAGTATTTTGTCACTTTTATCGATGATTACTCAAGATGTTGTGCAGTCTACTTTCTCAAAAATAAATCTGAAGTTCCTGAGAAATTTAAGGAATTTGAAGCTCGTGTATTCAATGACTGCAGTCAGAGAGTGAGTACATTGCGGAGCGATAACGGAGGAGAGTACCTGTCTAAGGAGTTTAGGAGCTATCTGAAGTCAAAAGGTATACGCCAGGAACTTACGGTACCACATTCTCCAGAACAGAATGGTGTTGCGGAGAGGATGAACAGAACCCTCATGGAGACAGCTCGGTCAATGATGGCTCATGCAGGATTACCTGAAAGATTTTGGGCTGAAGCTGTAGAAACTGCAGCGTACATCAGAAACCGTACTCCAGCAACTGCTACAGTCACAATTCAAGATGAAGGATATGGGTGAGCTACACTATTGTCTAGGAATCTCCATTAAACAAGACAAGGCTGGAAAAACTCTTGAGATGCATCAAAAGCAGTATCTTCTGAAGATGCTTGAAAAATACAATCTTCAAGATGCTAAACCCGTCTCTACCCCTGCTGATTCAAATGTGAGATTACGAAAGGATGACAATGTTAGCAAGGCTGTGGATTCAGTGATGTACCAATCGATAGTTGGAAGCTTGCTGTATGCTGCCGTTGCAACCAGACCCGACATTTCTCAAGCAGTGGGAGTCGTGTCAAAATTTAGCTCAAAGCCATCAGAAGCTCACTTAACTGCTGTGAAGCGAATTTTACGATACCTCAAGGGAAGCTTGGACATTACTTTGCAATACAGGAAAACGGAGGATGGAAGTAGTCTGATTGGCTATTCTGATGCAGACTATGCAGGTGACTTGGATGACCGGCACTCAACGAGTGGGAATTTGTTTCTCATAAGTAACGGACCTGTCAGTTGGTTAAGCAAGAAACAACCAATTGTCACACTCTCTACCTGTGAGGCAGAGTATGTTGCCCTGAGTACAGCAACCCAAGAAGCTGTATGGATCAAACGACTTCTATCGGATTTCCATGTATCACAGAAACAAGCAACCGTTATCATGGAAGATAATCAAGGAGCTATATGTATAGCTAAGAACCCAGTGGTACAGGCAAGGACAAAGCATATCGACATCCGCCACCACTATATTAGAGAAGCTGTCAGTGACGGCACAGTCAGTTTACAGTACTGCCCGACCGAAGAAATGATTGCCGACATTTTTACGAAACCGTTACCCAAGGCAAAGTTTGAGAAGCTACGTCGTAACATGGGACTCAAGAAACTGATGTCTTCCCCACATGATAAATTAAGTGGGAGTGTTAGAGGAAGTAATTGATCAAGTGGTAAACCACAAGTGTAGTGATTAGGTGAACTCTTCACTTAGACTGTACATCTAGATTATTCTAGTTAATGTTTATTCTAGAACTGTAGCTGCTGCTGAACTTTGACATTAGAGAACTAGGTAGAACATTCTAGAGTTATATGTGTTCTGTATATAAGTTCTTGAGTTTTGTGCAAGTTAGGTTATGATTAGGTTATGAGTGTTATGCTGTTTCTGTTGTCTACTACTGTTATTGAACAAAGTGTGACTAGTGTCAACTGCGATATCTGCGAACAACAATTTCATGGTGAATCTTGATTTTGCTACACACATTGTATCACATGCACAAAAGTGGGTATATCAGTGGTGTTTCTAGGAAATGCAGTATAGGAAGGCATGCAAAAAAATTAAACGCCCATACACGAGAAGCCACACCCTCTTTTCCTGCGCAGGACAACGTTTTAAAGGTGTGGTCTCAATCATTAAACATGCAAAAGCTATAGCTTTCAATCTGAAAAGCTAGTGCTGCTCACCGTTTATGAATAGCTCCCGGATAAATGGTAAGTTACAGTATAGCTTCGCACCCTGAGCCCCTTGTTATAATTATATAGATCGATACGCCACTGAGTATATGCATATATATGTATTACTGCATGCATGTACAGCAGGAAATAGCAGCCTTTTGCAGCCTATATATAATACACAAGTTATACAGTGCCTGTAACCTAGAGAGTAGAATACCACACATTTGTGAATATTTTGGTACATAAATGTGAATATCTTGACATTAAAACATTTCTAAAAATGAAACTTTTTGTAACTTTAGAGTTATTCCGAGCTCCAAACTATTAACCACTTCCCAGACTATACAGCCTGCATCAACTGTTCTTGTAAGTAAACGTTACTTTTCTTGCTAAAGTGAACTAGATTATAATTATAGGTTCTGTCTTTTCAAATTTTGTAGAATCAAAAGTGGCCAAAATATAGCTATACGCTAATTTTCCTTTCCGTTTGGCCCTAATAAAAGTGCAAGCTTAGGCTAGAATTAAAGTAATTGTGGTTTAAATTTGCTGTTTGTCAATTCTCTGATGCAAGTACACTGCAATTCACTGTACAAATGAAGCGACCTTGACTACCTTTACCTGCATGCAGTGCAAGCAACAACCACAAAAATAATATCCACGAAATGATTAAATGTTGCTCAACCACGAATTTTTTATCCCCGAAAATTACCCGCTATACGAAAAGATAAAAGTACGTTATTTTAATAACTGCTTACCTATACCGAATGATTCTCACTAAAATTTCATTTGCTATATATACCTCACCCGATTCACATACAGATTTCTGCAGCAGGTTCTCCCCACTGACCTCCTCTTTTTCATTAGTAACCCAATCCAGCCATATATACTCTAGTGAAACCCCTCCCCTTCTTTCAAACAATTACCGGAATATGCAGGAGACCCTTAATGTTTTCGGCATCCTCAAAGTACCGCATGCACTCTCTTCCTCTCTATATCGTTTGTTATAGTATGCATTTTACTGTGCTAATTCACTCCTTGTCCACGTATGCATTCGCTTTGCTAAGAATTTAGAGCTATAATAATTATGTAAACTCCCACCCTTCACAACATACCACGGTATAGTTAAGCCTCCCTCTACAGCAAGTATATAGAAGAGCACTTGCTGTTGCATGTGAGCTAATTTTGAGCGTAGAAAATCCTTCGCAACATTTCCATGGTTTCATTGAGTGTAACCATTCATGGTCATTGCAAGCTCTATGCACTTCTCAGTAATGATTGTGTACTGTACACAAGCTTGTAGATATAATCATTGTGCCCTTAGAACCATATACAAATTACACGTATGATTGCATTCCTGGTGTCGTAGTGCACACTTACCATTACGTGGTTTATACGCTTACATGTTCGTGACCAGTGACGTGCGAACATTCGGTTCTTATATGTGTGTGGATTCAATTGAATGAACAGTGTGTACTCACAATTATAATTATAGCAGCTAATAATTATAAGTGGGCTAGTATATAGTTCTCTAGAAGAGAAAATTACAGTATAGAAACTACTGAGCAAGCAAGGAGTGATAATTATAATGGAAGTTATCAGTCACGCAAATGCTGCATATGGTCTTACAAGTAAAGTTGGGGAGGTGCATGTTTACGAATCAGTGCCACAGCAACGTAGTATCCTCCCACAAGATAACAAAGAAAAAGACCTCGATCCAGCAACAGGCAAAAAAGTATCAGTCAAAGGGAAGAAAGTGCGTGTGAAGTGCTATGTCCTAGTCACCATCTTAGCTCTAGTGATAGCTGTCCTTTCTCTGATAGTTGCTTTGGTAGGAGTGAGCTTTGCTTCAGTAGAGTTGATTAACCAGCAAACTCAACTGAGCAACTCAAACCAACAGATTCAAATTCTCTTCCAAGCTGATCGAAACCTTACAGAAATACTGCAATTGCACGTGGGCACTGTAAGTCATCCAGTCAGCTCTTGCAGTGAAATACCTCAATACAAACCATCTGGAGAATACTGGATTGCAACTAACAGTACTAGCTCTCCTGTTCAAGTCTACTGTGACATGAACCCAACAAGCTGTAGCTGCAGCACTGCAGGAGGATGGATGAGGGTAGTCAACCTCGACATGACTGACTCCAACCAAAAATGCCCAGATGGATTCAGACTGGTGAACAGCACAACACCACCACTGCGTACTTGTGGCAGACCTGGACCAGCAGGATGTGTGTCTACTGCCTATCCAACTTATGGGGTGGAGTACTCTCGAGTTTGTGGGAGAGTGATTGGCTATCAAGACAAGACTCCAGATGCTTTTGATCCATATTTCGATAACAGGACACTGTCCATTGATGATGTTTACGTTGATGGTGTGAGTGTAACTCATGGACAGTCGCCTCGTCAGCATATCTGGACATTCGCTAATGCTCACGATGAAGCACATTCAAATCACTGGGTGTGTCCCTGCACAAGACCCGATCTTATCTACGCTGGAGTTGTACCTCCCTTCATCGGTCAGAACTACTTCTGTGAAACTGGAAGTCGACAAGCAGCTAGTTATATCTTTTACCCTGATGATCCACTCTGGGATGGTCATGGATGTGCAAGTGACAGTACTTGCTGTGAGTTCAACAGCCCACCATGGTTCTGCAAGCAACTTCCCCAGTCGACAAAAGATGATATCGAGTTGAGGATTTGTGGGAATGAAAACATCGAAAATGAAGACATTTTACTACAGCTAGTGGATATCTACATTCATTAAATTTTATATACGTACTTAGCAATAGTTTAGTATTTATATAATAGTGTTGGAGCCACAGCACATATAGTATTAGATTTCTAGAAATTCTCGTATTGTTAGGTCTAGTTTCATGGTACTGTTAGGTCTAGTTTTCATGGTACTGGTATTTTATGTAGCTAACAGTCGAATTATTTTACTGCAACGTTTACACTCTAGCAATTTTGTTTACGCATGCAAGCATAGCTACAGCAATTAAGTTTGTACTAAACGTTGCATCAATAATGAATGAAGTTATTAGTCATAGAAATGTTGCGTATGGTATTAACAGTAACAGAGAGGACAACTCTTATGAAACAGTCTCACCGGATGATAGCACCCTCCCACAAGATAACATAGAAGAGGAGCTCGATCCTACAACAGGCAAAGAAATGTCGGTCAAAGTGAGAGTGAATCGCTATTTTATATTGGTTCTAGTTAATTTTTTAATTTTATATGATTCAACAAATTTGTGCGGAGGTCAACAGAAATAGCTATAAATACTAATCTGAGACCTGATACTATAATAAAATACAGACAGAGAACAGTATAGTTAATAACAAAAGAGTCAGAGAGATTATAATTTAGATTTAAAAGTTTGTAGCGAAATTCCATCCAGATTGAAATTCAGGTTATTCCAGGCTGAGGTAGTACTTAGAAGATTGAAACTGGTTTGTTTTAGCAAACTGGACAGATCAATAATTGTTGGGTGTTCTGGTGTCTGTGCGGGTATTGGTGGTATACTTGCTCGAATGGTGGAGATTCAAAGAGCACATCCCCTGAAATGATCCTAATGAGTATAAAGAGTAGACATAGGCGTGACATGTTACTGCGATCAGCCAATTTGTCCATATTGCATGAGACTAGTTGTTGGATGTATGAATGCAATATTAACTGATTTACACTATCACCTCTCATGTGATCTCTGTTATGTTTGTTCTACTTACGTTTGTCATGTGCTCTTGTGCAATCTACATGTATCAGTGGAATGTTCTAGAAATTTCCATGTCCATATCTGTGTCTCCCCATGCTCTATTTTTTAGTGTCATTTCTGTTGGTCTCTGCACCACATGGTAAAAAGTCTTTATGAGTATTAAGTTGAAGCAAATCTGATCTGTGATCCTATATAGCTAGCATAGACTAGGTTACATTAATTGCCTAGGCTACTGGCTAGCTATAGAACTGTCTATCTAAGAAAGAACTCAACACTAGTAGTGATTCATAATTTGCGCTCCATGACTTTATGCAAGCTCGCAGTGCATATTTTTGAACATCTTCAATATGTTTTATTTCTTTATCTAAGTATGGGCTCATACCGGAGATGCATATTGAAGGTGGGGGCGGATAATTGTTTTATAGAGCTTTAGTGGAGTTTCTCGGCTGCTGGAAAACTGTCGAGTTTCCTGTAGAACATCCTATCAGTTTCTTAGCCTTGCAGATGGTAGCTACATGATTGGCCCAATTTAGGTCTGATGTAAGAGTGACTTCGTACTTAAATTCGTCTACTTTGAGGAGAGGACAGTTTTTGTTGATGTATAGAGGTGTGTCAGGGTTTGAGGAAGACCTTTTCTTCGAAAACGCCATGTAACAGCACTTGAGGCGTTTAGCTTTTGATAATTATCAGATATCCAAGCTGTAACATCCTCTTGCAGTTGTGAGTAGTCCCGCTGTTTTTCTGTACGATGGTAGAGAGCTGTGTCATCAGCGTATATCACAATGTGTTTACTGATCTATAGTTGTTTGGTCAATGTAAATAAGGGGCCTAGTATCATAGATAGCTACTATCTATGCTAGTATGGACCCTTGGGGCACTCCTGATATTACTGGCAGATGATTTGATTCTGCGCCATCCAGTACCACAGCTTGTGGTTAGCAATTTGAGCATGGTAAGTCTATCTTTGTAGTTCATATCCCAGTTTTGTAGTATATATTTGGTGGCCTTACGCTGGGTTTTTTCCAGGCGAGTTATGTCTTGTAGCAATTAAGTTCGGATGCCACACTTGAGAACAGTATGTGAAGTGAGATCTAACCAACGTTAGGTAGAGAATTCTTTTGGTGGGACAGGTGTAAGCGTTGAAACAGTACGTCTTATTAGATTTAGAAAATAGTATGCTTTGGAACAGATTGCATTGCAGTGGTTGGTCCATGGGAGTTTGGTTGTCAAAACAATTCCTAGATCTCTTTGTTGGTCACTGATTGAAGTTGGTGGCCATTAATAACGTAATTTGTGGTGTTTGTGCAGGCTAGTGAAATTCTGAATGTTGCACATTTGTTGTGGGTAAGAGTGAGTTTCCATTGGTTGCACCAGGTTGAGATATTGTTAAGTGCAGTTTGTAGGGTATGTTGGCTTTCAGATGAGTCCATACACTGTAGTATCTTAGTGTCATCAGCGAAAAGGTATATACTTGGGTTGTATATACTTGGGTTGGCTGTACATGTCGGTAGGTCATTCACATAGATCACAAAGTAAGTAGTAGTCTAAGTATATTCCTAGTATACACACATGATAATTATCATGTGCATTATGCAGGCAAAATCGAGGAAACTCAAAGGGTGGGAAATGATTTCATTAATAATGCTCCTTTTTGGAGGTTATGTTGTTAATAGGTATAGACCTATTGTCGGGTGAAAAATCAGCTTGTTTTGCCCATTCGTTCTCCTCTGGCAGCTGTCTGATTATACGTTCTGTCTGATAATTGATACTTTACTCTAGCACAGGCTTGCAGTAACAATAATTATATCTATAGGTTTGTCCAGTTCTTTACTGTCTGCTTGAACAGTCCTAGGACACAATTACTGGTTGCATGGAGGCATGTCAGAGTTGAGAGGGGCTTTTTTTTCAGTAGAGTTTGAGGTGGACTGCTCGAGTTGCTCTGCAGCTTTGCCTTTGGGGTAGTGCTGTTTTGCAGCAGTAGCATTGAGAAGAGAGTGTTTTTGCAACGTTAGGGGGGTGGGGCTGCTTTACGAGGAGCCCAACGCCAATTTTGTGAGTCAAGCCATTCGTCGTGCCAATGACAGTAATCTTGAACGGTCAGATACTGGTGTCTTTGAACAGAGATGCATTAAGCAGCTGTGACCAGTAGTTTTTGTAGAAGCTGTGGTGTATTAGGGATATAAACTAGTTATAACATGTGCACTCGAGAGATAATGCAATTAAAAGTGCACGGGTAAAATGCAGAGTTGAACAATCAGCAAGCCGTTTAAGTCAGTAGGGAATTTCAAATCAACGCAGCAAATTCAAATATTGAATGTTCAACTATATAAGTGAGGAATCTGAAATTCTACAAGCTTAAAAACTGAACCACTCGAAGCAACAGATTCAAATTCTTTTCCAAAGCAGATAGCAGATCGAAACATAATAGCGCAATTGGAGGGCATAAGTTATATCCAGTCAGCGCTTGCAATGAAATTTCTGTCTAAAAACACTTAACATTATTGAAATGAGTACAACAAACATAATGACATGGACAGGTAGGGCAAGCCATTATGTATATAGTCTACACAACATGCAGCTTGAACCATAACAGGAAATATTTAAGAACACCTGACCAATTTTTAGTGCTGCTGATCACATGATCTCCAGCGACTCTAAAAAGTAGTTACCTCACCATGTTTAATCCACTAAGTGTGCTTTAAGTTGTTAATGAGCGTGCACACTTAAGTGTGGTTTAAAAGCAAATTGAGATATTGAATGAAATGGATTCAAATATAGCCAGGTATATAAAACTGGTTTAACAGGTCAAGCTGTACAAATGGCAGGCTGTACACAAGGTTAGAGATCACGTGACAGCACTAAATCCTTTAGAACAGCCAAAATCGTGTACTTTAATGCTGGTGCACATGGATGGACTCTTGGTTACATAATGCACTTGCGCATGCACCATGTTAACCTCAAGTTCATCCTCCTCGCAAACAGATAAAACACTTGACTATAGGTGTTGTCTAAATAATACATAAGCAGAGAATAAGTATAAGTGCATGTTTTTTCAATATATACAGTGTACCTATGGGTGCATCAGCATTATTTCCTTTTAGAGGTACGTGTTGTAGACTTAGCCGGTCTATTGTTAGGTCTACTTTACATGTAACAGTCAAATTACTTTACTGCAACGTTTATACTCTAGCAATTTTGTTTAGAATTGCTCTATGCATGCAAGCCACAATACAGTATCAAAACAAGCTGGTCATTAAGTTTGTACAGAACGTTGCATAAATATGAATGAAGTTATTAGTCATAGAAATGTTGCGTATGGTATTAACAGTAACAGAGAGGACAACTCTTATGAAATAGTCTCACCGGATGATAGCACCCTCCCACAAGATAACGTAGAAGAGGACCTCGATCCTACAACAGGCAAAGAAATGTCAGTCAAAGTGCGATTGAATTGCTATTTTATTGTCACCATCTTAGCTCTAGTGATAGCTGTCCTTTCTCTGATAGTGGCTTCGATAGGAGTGAGTTATGAATCTCTGATCAATAACTTGAAGCAGGAAATTCAAAAAGTGAATTTTCAACTAAATCACACAAACCAACAGATTCAAACTCTATTCCAAGCTAATCAAAACATAATAGCAACACTACAATTGGGTACCATAAGTTATCCAGTCAGCTCTTGCAGTGACATCCCTCAATACAAACCATCTGGAGAGTTCTGGATTGCGACTGACAGTACTAGCTCTCCTGTTCAGGTCTACTGTGACATGAACCGAACAAGCTGTAGCTGCAACACTACAGGAGGATGGATGAGGGTATAGCCAACCTTGACATGACTGACCCCAACCAAAACTGCCCAGATGGATTCAGACTGGTGAACAGGACAACACCACCACTGCGTACTTGTGGCGGACCTGGACCAGCAGGATGTGTATCTGCTACCTATCCAACTTATGGGGTGGAGTACTCTCGAGTTTGTGGGAAAGTGATTGGCTATCAAGACAAGACTCCAGATGCGTTTTATTCGTATTTTGATAATAGAGCATTGTCTATTGATGATGTTTACGTTGATGGTGTCAGCCTAACTCATGGACTGTCACCTCGTCAGCACATTTGGACGTTTGCTAACGCAATCGATGAAGTTCACTCGGATCACTATGTATGCCCTTGCTCAAGACCTGACCTCCCCTACACTGGAATTGTACCTTCCTTTGTCGGTCAGGACTATTTCTGTGAAACTGGAAGCCGACAACTAAGTAATCTTATCTTCTATCCTGATGATCCACTCTGGGACGGTCAGGGATGTGGGGGTACCAGTACTTGCTGTGAGTTCAACAATCCACCATGGTTCTGCAAGCAACTCCCTCAGCCAACTACAGACAATATCGAGTTGAGACGTTGTGCTGATGAAAACACTGAAAATGAAGACATAGCACTGCAGCTAGTGGAGATCTACATTCGCTGATTTATATTACGTACATTTGTGACTTAGATTAACATTTAACGCAAGCCATGCCCCTTCACACAAGAATTAGGATATGTCCACAGTGTGCATATCGTATTGAGTGGTCCCAGTAGAATTTAATTACGTACTCACTCTGTCACGCCCACTCTATAGTTGGCATGGACAATTAGCTGCTCAGCCTATCAGAATACTAGTGCATGACGTTATGTGGGTATAGTTTTTATGATACGAGTGAGTTAATGATGACGTTTTACAATCTGATTGGCGGCGCCAAGATCCTAGTGCAGGGGAAAACTCCGCATGCACACTATTGCGAGACCCTCTTTGTGTGAATGCATGGGGCATGGCCTAATTGCGAGATGGTACATTCCATCATTTGATGCCACGCCTAACTAGGCAAACACTACTGCACTCACTAGTAGACTTTTGCTAGGGAGGAATTTGATACTGCTTTGCACGTAGTTTTGGGACCAACGTTTCGTATTGAGTTCACTTGTAAGTGCATGTATATAATAAACTCGTGTGTTTTCAGGGAATGAACATCTTAATCACCTTCATCCATCGTTGTTATTGGTATGCTAATAACTTATATAGATTTAGAAACTGTCACTCAGATAGAATAATTTAAAAACAATAATGTGCGTTCATCCATATAATTTCTAGGCAATAGTTAAATATAATTACCGGTATGGTATTGGCTGTAGTAGTAGTATAAAGCTCTGGCACATTCAATGGAGGGTGTGAAATGAGCACATGCAATGGAGCTTATGAATATACATAATAGGCATAATATACATAATATACATAATAGGCAGGCAGGGAAAACCACAGTGTACACAATAAACAGCTTGAGCCATAACAGGAAATACTTGAGTACACCTAGCCAACTATTAAGCCAGAGGATAAGTCCTGAGTTCAAAATATACCTATATGGTAGCAATCAACTGAAACGTTTCTCTTTTATAGCACCTTTGTGTCCACGCAAGTCACAATAATAATCTAAACAACCCAGCAATTAGAACGTTGCATCATAATGAGTCATGTATGGTATTAACAGCAAAAAAATGAAAACGTTTATGAAAAAGTATTAAATACCACCAGGTATAACACCTTCCCACAAAATAACATAGAAGAGGACCTCGATTGATCCAACAACAGGCAAAGAAATGTCAGTCAAATTAAAGTGCGAGTGAATTGTTATTAATTTTTATTGTCACCATCTTAGCCGTCTATAGTGATGGCTATCCTTTCTCTGACAGTGGCTTCGGTAGGAGTGAGTTATGAGAATCGAGTTATGAATCCCAGATCAATAACTTGAAGCAGGAACTTCAAAAAGTGAATATTCACATTGTCAAACTAATTTACCGGTTTAAACTCTATTCCAAGCTAATCGAAACATACTAGCAACCCTATATAAATGATTGAAGTTATCCTGTTAGCTCTTGCTACTGGTTTGCGACTAAAAACTAGCTCTCTTGTTCAGATCTATATACTACATGTGCATGCATGACATCGACCAAACACGCTGTAGCTGACACATCTCAACATGCATGACTGATCCCAACCAAGCCTTTCCAGATGAATTCAGACTGGTAACCAGGCCAACTGGGGTGCCACCACTGCGTGCTTGTGGCAGCCCAGGATATGTGTGCAGTGGCAGATCCAGAGGGGTTCCAGGGGTTTCATTGAACCCCCGTTTTGCTCTTTCAAGTCTCTTATTGCTGGCTAAGGTTTTTTTTGGCTGAGTGAGCATTTTTTGAGGTTGCAGTAGTACAGTCGATCACACCTACGTGGCTATTACTGTGTGGAACTAGCTCTCTAGGCCAGAAACAATTACACAAGTAGTGAAGACCTAGATGTCAGTATATCCTTTTTACTTTCAGATTATTTATTATTTTGGGACAGTGCGTGGGCGTTATCCAAAATGTTGCGCTGTTGGAACCCCCCTTTTGGATCCGCCACTGGTGTGTCTACTACCTATCCGACTTATGGGGTGGAGTACTCTCGAGTTTGTGAGAGTGATTGGCTATCAAGACAAAACTTCAGCTGCTTTTGAACCCATTATTTCTCAGGGCATTGTCTATTGATGATATTTACGTTGATGGTATGAGTGTAACTCAATCAGTTTTGGTGTTGACGCCATTTTTATCGAAATGCACGTGTTGCTTCTGACGTGCAGGAAGATTTTCAATCACTAGAATGAATAAAATAATGCAACTATAAACTCACTATGTTTGACCCACTATAGGAGCTACAAGATGTCACGTCCTCCCATCAGTGTAGCATGTTTGTGGATCAATTTCTTTTCAAACCTTATCTCCATGCATGCATGTGCATCGTGCATGGTATGCCAGACACTGGTTCTAATTTACCTAACCAAAGCTTGTGTTTTAGGCACTTTCTTTATCCTGTATATGTGATTGCACATTTCAGTCATAATCACATGCGTGTTCATCTCAGGATGTGATCATGGTCATTGTTTGTTTCTCCGCTTCATATATATAGTTCAGCTTATATGTTAGGACATAGCTATGCAATTTACAGTACACATTCAATAAGAAGCCTGTCATAGCTGCATGCATGCGCTCCTGGAAGGAAATCCTTCGAAATGCAAGCCAACAACATTTGTATAAAACATGCCAGCAATTAAATTTGCACAGTATACGTTGGATCAATAATGGAGGAAAGTATTATTAGTCACAGAAATGTTGCGTACAGTATTAACAGCAATGGAGAGGACAATGTTTATGAAACACTACCATCGCTGGGTGGCACCCTCCCACACGATCTCCCGGAAGAAGACCTTAATGCAGCAACAGGAAAAGAAGTGTCGATCAAAGTGCGAGTGCTTTGCTATACTGTTGTCACTATCTTAGCTCTAGTGATAGCTGTCTTTTCTCTGATAATGGCTTCAGTAGGAGTGATTTATGAATCCCAGATTAACAAGCAGGAGATTCAGGAATTGAATATTCAATTGAACCACACACGCCAACGGATTCAAACTCTATTCCAAGCGGATCAAAACATAATAGCAACACTAAAATTGGAGGGTATAAGTTATCCAGCCAGCTCATGCAGTGACATCCCTCAATACAAACCATCTGGAGAATACTGGATTGCTACTGACAGTACTAGCTCTCCTGTTAGGGTATACTGTGACATGGACCGAACAAGCTGTAGCTGCAACACTACAGGAGGATGGATGAGGGTAGCCAACCTCGACATGACTGACTCCAACCAAAACTGCCCAGATGGATTCAGACTGGTGTCCAGGACAACACCACCACTGCGTACTTGTGGCAGACCTGGACCAGCAGGATGTGTGTCTACTACCTATCCAACTTATGGGGTGGAGTACTCTCGAGTTTGTGGGAGAGTGATTGGCTATCAAGACAAAACTACAGATGCTTTTGATCCATATTTTGATAACAGGACATTGTCTATTGATGATGTTTACGTTGATGGTGTGAGTGTAACTCATGGACAGTCGCCTCGTCAGCATATTTGGACATTCGCTAATGCAGCCGATGAAACTCGTTCGACTAATCTGGTGTGTCCCTGTACAAGACCTGACATCCCCTACACTGGAGTTGTACCTCCCTTCATCGGTCAAGACTACTTTTGTGAAACTGGAAGCCGACAAGAAATTTCCCGAATCTTTTACTCTGATGACCCACTCTGGGATGGTCAGGGGTGTGGGAGGGCCAGTACTTGCTGTGAGTTCAACAATCCACCATGGTTCTGCAAGCAACTCCCTCAGCCGACTACAGGCGATATCGAGTTGAGACTTTGTGCCAATCTAGATGTAGACAATGAAAACACACCTCTTGAAATTATTGAGATCTATGTGCAGTAAAAATGTGCTATGCATGCATGAATGTGTGTATAAATCACTGCATGTGTCTGCAGTTCATAGTTGTCTTTATTTATTGCATGTTCTGAGCTATATACCATATAGCGCGAAATTCTCAAAGCACTTATATTTTGTGGAAGGGCCTCTAAAAGCATTTTGTTGCACAATGTTCGTGGGATGACTGCTTACCAAAAGCCACGCCTTTAATCTTTGCACGCTATAGCAGCAATTGAAGAATAATTTCGTGGACATAATTTTCGTGTAGGATTGCTAACCCACAAAATCAGCAAAAATTTGCGCTTTATACGATATACCTAAGCTGTGACTACCTTCCCCATTATAGAGAGCTTCTGTATTGCATGTTCTGAGTACCTAACATAATTAAGGTTAGGGTTAGGGTTAGGGTTATAGGCTTTACCTCGCGCATGCACAGCAGAGGTAAAGTGATTGCATAGTGTATGTGTGTCAGTTAATGGACACAAAATGAGAGCTGTTTGAGCTAACTAGGCAACACTTTCATGGACTGCTTTAAAGGCATGCATTTACATGCACTTAATAACATTAGATGCATGGGGCAACTTCCTGTGAAGTCAGTACAAATACAAGGCCAGTTATAAGGGATCAGAGGAGGTCTGACATGCGTGCACGAATCACTATAAGTTCAGTGCATTGATGTCATTGCGGTCACGTGATAATGTCCAGGCCAAATGCACTGAGCTTGTAGTGATTCGTGCACACATGTCGGACCTCCTCTGACAAGGGATTATATATGAATATGCATAATACAATTATTGTACCATAATTATTATAGCTATAAGTACTGCTATAGCTCTATCACAAGCATATTCAGTTATAACCCTGCGGCCCTCTGGCATTATGTCATCCAGTGCAATATAGGGCATGTTGCACTCGTGCTGGGCAATAACTAATACATAGTCATCGGTATAAGGAGATGTTCAAACATGCAGTGGTATGAATGTTGGCACGGTGAGGGGCGGCTCCACAGTTTACAAACCCCCTCCTCTTTCCCCTCGAGGAAATGGGGGGATATTACTACATCATTGGAATGTTAACTGCTAATGAGACAGCTTTATAGATTCATGATCATTATTTTAATAATTACAGGATTGTATTCGTTTTGCCGCTGTGCGATGAAGCTCAACGCACCACATGCATTTGGTTCGTATTTCAATAGCAGAGCATAAATATTGATAATGTTTATGTTGATGGTGTGAGTTTAACCCATAGACAGTCCCCTCGTCAGCACATCTGGACATGAATTTTGTTTGTGTGCAAACAATAAACTTCTATCAAATTTTGTCAGTTTTATACATATATATCCCTGCACAAACATGGCCTCAACTACAAATGTATACTATAAAGTACATTGAGCTGCATGTACTTCCTTTTGTCAGTCAATACCACTCAGTCTGTTATTACCCGAGGTGCGTAGTAGTCGCAGTATAGTAGTCGTCTTAGTTATTTGAGTTTGATAAAAGATAATATGACAGGGAGTGTGATAAATATAGTGTGTATCGAAATGCACACGAGGTCATCGACCAAATCCAAGTCAAAAAACAACAAATGAGGAAAAAGGAGAGCCTAAGATTGCTTTTTGCATTTCTATACAATAGCGGTGATTTATACATCAGTTTTAGTGCTTGTAGTTTTAGTGGTGTTATCTGCGGTAGCAATCATTCTTGTTTCTAAATACAAAGATGATTCCACTGCAAGTTCAGTAATGCTACAGAGAAACACTACTCAAGAGTTCCAAGCTCTTCAGATACAGATGAACGATGTGCAGCGTTTCAAGACTATATCAATTTCCAGTGCATGAAGACTCATGACTCAACTTCATCAAACTTTCCAGAATAAAGTTTTTTTATTACACACAAGAAACTCAGAAACTTTTTGATGATCTCCACACACAGCTGAATAATTCAAATTCCAGATTCAAGCTCTTCATTCTCAAACAGACCAGGAAGTTCAAACTCTTTAACTCGAACCATGCAAGATCTCCAGTCCCAGTACATGATTTATTGTCCACCACCACTCAGGCTATTCTTACACGAATAAACTCTTCAACAAATGTGGAAATTTATGAGCTTCAATCAGAATCGAAGCATTTAACTTAACCATGCGGATTGCCCTGGCTCTAAGGGTTGGTAGATTATGCTGGTATACTTTTAAGCATAATAATATTATAGGCACATTGTTTAGGTGAGAATTATGCTGGCATAATTATATTATGGGCGCTTTTATAAAAATTACGAGAAGAATAATTACCCTCCGGAAGAGATACCTCGGGTCCCTGTGATTCTAGGCATACCAATAATTTCTCGCTTGTTCCTGTTACACATTGGCTTACAAACACTCCTTTTTTCCGACGCCATGCGCATGCAAGCGAGGTTATTATACGATACGATACGATGTGTTTGTGTGTAGAGGTCTTCTAAAAATGCTTCATTCTCAAGACTATAGGCATGCAGGTTTTGGCCCGAACTACAGGTCAGTTGAGTTAGTAGTATAAACATCTGTAGGCCTGATGATGGGTGACTGAGGAAGATGTTCTTAATTGAAATTTATATGCATTAGCTTTCTATTTACCATTCACTTTTGCTCTATTTACCATTCATTTTTATTCATTGTAAATGTATGGTGTATGTAGATCTATAATGATGATGTCTCTCCCAGCTAGAGTCTGAATGATATGTGTCAGTGTGCATCGTATACAGTATTGATTTACAATGTTTGAGGTACTGAAACAGTATCTATTAACAATAAAGTATTATGTGCATGTAAATCTACACATTTCAGGAAAATTGTATGGGCAAACACTAGCTATGAATCACCGATCTCTCGTAGGGTAGCCAGACTGTTCATTTATCGGCTACAATAATAATCATTATAAGGATCAGTAATAATTTTGAGAGAAAAAATACGACATGGAATGTGAGAACAGTGTGTATCGAAATGCGAATGAGGTCATCGACCGAATCCAAGTTAAGAAGAAGAATCCAAGAGCCAGTAATGAGAACAAAGAAGAGCCTAAGATTGCTTTTTTCGTTTCTACACTAGCGGTAATTTATACATCAGTTTTGGTGTTTGTAGTTTCAGTGGTGTTATCTGTTGTAGCCATCATTCTTGTTTCCAAATACAAAGATGATTCCATTGCAAGTTCAGTAATGCTACAGAGAAACACTACTCAAGAGTTCCAAGCTCTTCAGATACAGTTTGAAGATCTCCAGACACAGCTGAATAATTCAAATTCCCAAATTCAAGCTCTTCAATCCCAGCTATTAAAATACAAAGATGATTCCATTGCAAGTTCAGTAATGCTACAGAGAAACACTACTCAAGAGTTCCAAGCTCTTCAGATACAGTTTGAAGATCTCCAGACACAGCTGAATAATTCAAATTCCCAAATTCAAGCTCTTCAATCCCAGATATTTCGAACTGATAAACAGGTTGGGATTCTTCAATCTGTATTAACAGACTCTAACGAAGACATCCAGTCCCAGTTAAATGAGTCCATTGTTTCCTATCAGTTACAGCTAAACAATTCCAATCTTGAAATACATGATTTACTGTCCGATACCACTCAGGCTATTCTTACGCAAATAAACTCTTCAAACGTGGAAATACAAGAGCTTCAATCAGAGATCGAAATATTAACACGACCGTGCCCTGGCTCAGATGCTAGTCAGCCTGCTTCTTCTTGTCAGCAGGTTTTGAACTGCAAACCTGATGCTCCTAGTGATCACTATTTCATAATTTCAGAAAATAGTGCTGTAGAATCTCGCTACTGCAACATGAACAGAGTCTGTGGAGGAGTTGACGGGGGATGGATGAGAGTGGTACAGCTGGATACGAGGGAGTCAGGTAGTTTGTGTCCAGTTGGACTCGTTGGAGTGCTGGAATCTAATAAGAATCTCTGTAGATCGAGCAGTTCAATTGGATGCTCTCAGGTGTTCTTCGAGACAAATAATGTGTCGTATGACCAGGTGTGTGGAAAGATAATTGCATACCAGTTTGGCAGCACAGATTCATTCGGTTTGAACGGGTCTCCAATTGATTCAATCGATGAAATGTATCTGGACGGTATTAGCCTGACATATGGTTCAAACCCTCGAAAGCATATCTGGTCATTTGCAGCTGCTCTCGATGAAGTATCTACCATGAATAGTAATAGTTGCCCCTGTATACATATCAAAAATGCAGCTGATGCTACACCTCCTCCCGATTTTGTTGGAAGTGACTATTTCTGTGATACAGGTAGTACAGATAGATTCACCAACGGCATCGTCTATGGCGATGATCCACTATGGGATGGTGCTGGTTGTGGACCTGCCAACACTTGCTGCTCTCTCAACAATCCTCCGTGGTTCTTCAAGCAAATACAGTCTCCTACGACTAGCAACATCGAGATGAGGGTGTGCCATAATGAGGGTCGAGTCAACGAAGACATACTTATTGAACAGATTGAAATATTTATACGTTAATTGGAGAACTGGAGGTAGAATTGTCTCAATGATAGATCGTATCTACAACTTTTCTATGCTAAAATTCCTGATAAATTATTTTTTTTACCCATTATTCTATTCTTGAATTCTTGAAAAATGTGCCTATTATTTGCATTCGCTTTAAAAAAAGGTTTATAGACAAAATTAAGATGCAGACATGAACACAGCACACAACTGACACAATTCAAGATTCTCAGTGTTATTTTGCTAACTTGAACTGATCCATAATTTTCACCTTCAGCCATTTTTTACCAGAGAAAGTTGTTATTGAAAACTTAATGTAATGATCTTTACTAAAAATGGACTGATTGTCATTAGCAAAACTTAATGTAATGATCTTTAACAAAAATGAACCAATTTTTTGATATAAATTGCGTATTTTCAACTATAATAAGGTGTTAATGATTTGGAAAAGTATTGTAGTACATGCTAGCTAAACAATCCAGCGTCTGGTCACTATTGCAACAATTCCATGGCACTGCATGAGGAATGTAGTCACGTGCAAGATATTTGTATTAACCAAATTTACATTTTCATTCACAGCTAGCTAGCTAGGTTGGATCTGAGCTCCTTATAACAGAGTTCCTTCGCAGCCAGGTATGGTTCAACACTAAAATTACCCTTGCTATATTTTTGTAGAGTCAATAATCCTTCTTTTCACGTTCATTTTATGCTATAATAGGAAAATATACGGGGTGTTACCACCCACTGTCTACATAGACAAATCTGATTGGCACTGCCAACATTCTGGCAGGGTCCACGGAATTGCTGCAATATAGTGACCAGACGTTCCCTCCCTCCCACGTTTGCTCGCGAGACTATAATATCCACGGTACAGGTAACTTGTACTATGAACACGTGTTGATTAGAAGCAATTAGAAGCTGTTATCCAACCCATTTACAACTGAGTAGTAGTAAATACTCTTTGATCCCTGACTGCATGCACTGTGCACATTTTGTGTGCGTGTGCTTGCACTTGACAAATCACATTTACAACTTCAAACAACCCAGTTCCAATGTAGTTCGGTAGTTTTAGTGAATCTGATTGGATACTGAAGAATTCATCTTCACAATGTGATCCAAGTGTGTCACAGTAGTGTTCTATAAAAGAGAAGGGTGGAGGATGGGCTTTAGGCTGACCACAGCCAATGTACCCTAGGGTACATGGGATTTGTACCCTAGAGTATCCTGAGAGTTTCAATGGATATTCCTTAGTGTCAGAGAACATCATTATGTATGATGAATGATACTGTTAGTACTAGCAACTGCATGTACGTAAATAGTCTGTGAACAAGTTTCAAAAGTTTTAGCTTCACTGTACCTATTACCTGCATGCATGGCTACGAACATGTATAAGTACCTAAACTATAGATAGATATGAAACAGACATGCATCCATGCCCAGGCCATGCATAGCACCAGGAACGTACATGTGTCCTCGTTGTTGTATACATTCACATCAGAATCCATTCGCTCGAACTCTGCAACAATGTTTACCATTCACTAATTGAAAGCATCCATGCAGGAGGGAGGGAGCAGCTCATTCAGCCAAAAACCTAGGTTTTCTATAGCAGTGCCAAAGTTTTACATGTAAAGGCTAAATAACTTACCGTTTTTGCATATAGAACACAACGCTCCCTGCCGACAAGAATGTCTGAATAATCCTTAGAACTATATACCTAATACTATAACACTCTGTATAAGAAATTAAGAGCTGAAAGAAACCTGTAAGCAACCCATTTAGAGCTAAAATGCTAAGCAGATTCAGCAGTCCTAGTTCTATAACTAGGACTATAACTAGGACCGCTGAATCAGTTGGCTTGGCAAATTATGTTCGCATAATTTTTGGAATAGGGAAACTTCTAGCAACTGGCATAATTGAGAATAGATCTAACAGGGCACTAAATTAGCATGATTTGACCCTCAGAGTCTGGTAGACCTAATTTCACATCTTTTAATGCCAGTAGATAGACATCTTAGTCTATTACTGTGTAGCACCAGGAGCTCCTGATAGCATTAGCCACTAAGCAGGCATGGAGGAGTATTTTCTCTTGCGGCACTAGAGGATTACCGTATACAGTAGACTCTCGCTATTCCGGCTCCCTGAAGTACGGCCACCTCGATATACCGGCCGTTTGGCTTGGCACGGAATGCTAGCTATATGTTTACTACACAAAACTCACCCTGAAGTACGGCTACTCGATCGCTATTCCGGTTACCGGCCAGTGCTGGCTGCCCCAAACAAGGTTTTCAATGTGATGTTTTGGGTGTGGTTTAGCAAATAAAATTGAATTACACTTAAATAGAGAACAAATTGATTCATTATCCTACATTATCCTCGAGACAAGAACCGCAAAAGTAGTCATTAGATTCGAGGTAAGGTCGTTTTTAAGCCGCGGCTATTTCCTGGCTGACTTTTTGAGAATAGTCAAAAAGAATAATAGGCAAAATAAAAATAATATTTGTCCTAGTCCTTTAATAGGTTACCCGTGTGTGTGTGTCTGTCTGTCAATTCCAGCTGTAACTGTTAATAGTTGCAATGCAACAAACTTCTATTTAGAACTCTATTAGAATTAGAATTGTTGCCGTGATGGGGTGCACACGAAAATTACCCGCTATATATACGGTACAGAGCCACATCTCAGTAAACTGTCGATATAATTTATGATAACACTTATAATTCGCAAACTAAATACCCACCCCTAACAACTACGTTATCATGACAGTATTACAATCATATTGATAGAAACTAACAGGCTATACTTAGTGGACAAATAGGGCAAGGGTATGTATGAAGATGAACTGATCGTTTTATATTAATTTTATTGAGTCTTCAGTGTTTTTACTGAACAAAGATCTCAACAATTTCAAGAGGCGTGTCTTCATCGCTTGTGTGTTGATTGCCACAAATCCTCAGCTCGATATCGTTTGTAGTCGGATGAGGAAGTTGCTTGCAGAACCACGGTGGATTGTTAAACTGACAGCAAGTACTGTTACTCCCACATCCCTGACCATCCCAGACAGGATCATCAGAGTAGAAGATAAAACTGTATGCTTGTCGACTTCCAGTTTCACAGAAGTAGTTTTGACCAATGAAGGGAGGTACAACTCCAGTGTAGTTGCGGTCAGGTCTTGTGCAGGGACATACAGAATGATCAGATTTAGTTTCATCGTTTGCATTAGCAAATGTCCAGATGTGCTGATGAGGCGACTGTCCATGGGTTAGGCTCACACTATCAACGTAAACATCATCAATAGTTACAGTTGTGTTGACAAAGTACGGTGCAAAAGCATCTGGAGACTTGTCTTGATAGCCAATCACTCTCCCACAAACTCGAGAGTACTCCACCCCATAAGTTGGATAGGTAGTAGACACACATCCTGCTGGTCCAGGTCTGCCACAAGTACGCGTTGGTGGTGTTGTCCTGTTCACCAGTCTGAATCCATCTGGGCAGTTTTGGTTGGAGTCAATCATGTCAAGGTTGGCTACCCTCATCCATCCTCCTGTAGTGTTGCAGCTACAGCTTGTTCGGTCCATGTCACAGTAGACCTGAACCGGAGAGCTAGTACTGTTGGTTGCAATCCAGTATTCTCCAGATGGTTGGTATTGAGGGATGTCACTGCACGAGCTGACTGGATAACTTAATGTACCCAATCGTAGTGTTGGTATTATGTTTTGGAATATAACTTGAATCTGTTGGTTCAAGTGGTTCAGTTGAGCCTGAAACATTCGGTTTGAGTTGTTTAGTTTAGTATGCAAATCAGTTATCAGAATTTTGCACTGCTCATTTGATAATTGAATTCGATTAATCTGGGATTCCACTCCCTGGCTGGAACTGCTCAGTTGACCTTGCTGGTTGTTCAACTCTATTGGAACATAGCTCACTCCTACCAAAGCCACTATCAGAGAAAGGACAGCCATCACTAGAGCTATGATGGTGACAACAGCATAGCATTTCCTTCGTACTTTCTTCTCTTTGACCGATACATCTCTGCCTGCTGCTAGGTCGAGGTCTTCTTCCTTGTTATCTGGTGGGAGAGTGCTATCTACCACTACTGAATTGTAAGTATTCTCCTCTTCTCTGCTGTGAAGATTATACGCAGCATTACAGACCACATCTTTGTCCATTATGCATGCATTGATACACTCTTTCAGGTTGGATTGACTTTTGGATTGAAAATTACTTGAACATATATATACACATGCATGCAGCTGCTGGTTTGATGATTAACAGACACTGCATGCATATGTTTATTATATGATTATAGTCTCTTATTCTTATAATTATAAGGTCCCAAAGCTTTCGTGGCGACTTGAATTTTTTGCACGCGGTAACAAAGAGTTAAACATCTAACCCACGTAATGAAAAGCGTACATGTATACAGTAGACTCTCATTAATCCGGGCATCCTTGGGACAGTGCAACTTGGCCGAGGTGGCCGCATTTAAAAAAAATAACGCGGCTAAAAACTCGTCAGAGTGGCCGTATTTCAGTTTCAGGGCAGTTTTTTGCTTTAACCGTCTAGCTAGCAATCTGTGCCAATTATAAACCGAATGTCTGGTATATCGACGTGGCCGTACTTCAGAGAGCCGGAATAGTGAGAGTATAATTATAAGTTAACATGTTTTTGTGCCAACACAAAAGTATATATACTGCATGGCTATACTGGTACCTATGGTCCAATCGTCAAATGACGGCGCTATTTCCGGCTCATGAATTCTTTTCCTTTGGCTCTCCTGAGACTACAGCCCCAGTCACTCGTATCCTTCTCAACACATTGACACATAATATACATTAACATGTGGTTGCCTTGTATTGCCTGTCCCGTCTGGGAAATGTCGACCATCATATTTTGTCACTTGACACATAACCAGGTACGCCTCCCTCTACAATCTGTACCGGTATCTGTTTTTCCAGCTACATGCATGTATAAGTCTATCTATCACACCTACTATATATGTCTATATATGTCTATGCACAGCAGTCTTACAGTTGGGTAATGCTATGGGTGGGTGTCTTGCACTTGCACACCCTCAGATGCTGGGTTGCTTAGCCCACTCCTTCCACGCACACGTTACGTTCGCGTAACCGTTATAAAAGCAAAAAAAAACTCGACCTGGGATCGAGGCTGACGTAATTGTCTGCCTGCCTTCTTCCACGCACCCACGCACACATATATAGCATATAATATGTCTCACTCTGGCTGTCAGGCGTATATAAAACACTAACTATAAAGTGTCCGCTAAGACGTCTGGAATATAGTAAACGATTAGATGTCTGCTGAGTCTTGTTCTGTAAATAGACATTAACTATAAAGTGTCCACTTAAAACATCTGGAATATAGTAAACGATCAGATGTCTGCTGAGTTTTGTTCTGTAAACAGACACTAACTATAAAGTGTCCTAAAACATCTGGAATATAGTAAACGATCAGATGTCTGCTGAGTTTTGTTCTGTAAACAGACACTAACTATAAAGTGTCCTAAAACATCTGGAATATAGTAAACGATCAGATGTCTGCTGAGTCTTGTTCTGTAAACATGCAGACACAAGGAATAAGAGAGTTCATTGAATGCTTGTATTATATATGTACTGTGCAGTATTATTTTATCTGAACTCTGCCATAAATAATTTATTATGTCAGATAGTGCCGGCATGGCGATGTGGAAGAGGGAAAGTAATGGAGGCAAAGAAGGAAATCCAGAGTGTGTTAGATTCTTCTTGCAACCATATGCATGCGAAAGAGTATAATAGCTAGACAGGCTAGACTATTGCTAGTTCAGAGATTGACTGCCAATAAATAATTATTTTTACAAAGATTCAGCCTTAGTGTGCATGTCAGTATTTATCTGAACTGTGCCATAAATAATTCATTACGTCAGATAGTGGTGATGTGGAAGGGGGAAAGTAATGCATGGAGGCAGTACATGTTATATGCTTTAAGGAGGAAATCCAGAGTGATCTACAATAGAATTAGCCTTCAAAACTCAAGCTGTGACTGACATGTCAATCACTCTTTAAGTCCAGAACACATGTTATTACCAAGGGCGTATAAAAGAAAAGAGGGCATGCAACTCGACTATCAGTACACGTAGCTAGCCTCGACCCCAGGCCGATTTGTCAGAGTGCATGGGGACTTAAGAATTGCAGAAATGCTGATCATTACAAACCAAGCTGAGTCTTGTTCTGTAAACAGACACAAGCAACATTGAACACTTGTATTATATATACGTAGTTGACAATCGATAAATAAAGCTATGCATGCATGCATCCAATTATGCAGTGTTTGTGACTGATGATATATACAATCATTTTTCTGATATCACATGCATTTGCACGTACATCAGTCATGCTTCAGCCTAATACTGTGCCAGTATTTATCTGAACTGTGCCATAAATAATTTATTATGTCAGATAGTGGTGATATGGAAGGGGGAAAGTAATGGAGGCAGTATATTATACATATTATTGCTTTAAGGAGGAAATTCGGAGTGATCTACAATTGAATTAGCCTCCAAAACTCATGTCAATCACTCTTTAAGTTCAGAATACATGTTACTACATAATCATGTTATTTATACGTATATAGCTTATAAGCTATTACGTAACTATAAGTTATTGCAAAACCAATACTATACCAGCTAATCTCCCTTTATTAGTTTACTGTTCACCTAGGATTATTTCCATGTTGGTTCATCGAGCAACAGGACATCATTTTGAAACCAAATACAGTAAGACAGTTACATGCAGACGATTCAAAGAGCCACTGTTAAATATGATATAATTATGTGCATAGATATTGTGATTCTTTTGGGGCGAAAGTGATTCGTTTTTGTCCAAACTGTTTATTTACACAATTTGCAGCCATTATTATAGCCTCACTGGACACCCCCCCCCCCCCCCCATGCATACGTGCGTTCTCACTCAATAAAAGCTAAAACAGTGGCAGGTAGGTTTCATTCATTGCACTTTTTGAATGCATGCAGAACAATTCAAACCACGAGAAAATACGTATAATGATGTGTTTCAAATCGAACAAACATCGGTCGATAGGAATCGAAGGTACGAATTGACCGCTGTGCAACCACGAAAAAGGAATCATGTTCTATATGTTGTTGTATTGGTATTGTTTTCGTAGTTTCAATTTTAGCTCTGATAGTTGCTACAGTTTCTATAACTCTTGGATTCTTCCCTGAATTGCTGAGTGGAACTGGCTCTACTCAAATCCAGGTCACTCTACCCAGTTGCCCAGGCTCAAGCTCAGCTGTTTCCTGTCAGCAGGCTCTAAATTGCAATGCTTCATCTCCAAGTGGAATGTACTGGATATCCACAATTGATGGCGATGCTTAGCCTCGATCCCAGGCCGAGTTTTCGCTTTTATAACGGTTAGGCGAACAACTAGGCCTGGTACTAGTTGTCTGCGCATGCGTCAAATTTTCATTGTATTTGTGGTCGGCAAAAATATTTAATAAATCAATAATCGAAATTTGTACACAGAAAATGCACAGAGTGAGTACACACAAAATATGCACATAGGGAGCTGCTTCACAAGGGCCTGGGGAGTTGCCAGTTGTGCTGCAGCACGATTACAGTGACCCAGGGCAACTTCAAGATGATTGACAATTACGTTTCAACGATTTAGCAGGCTGCTGGACTTCTCTGATTCTAGGCCCCAACTCGTAGCTCAGTTAAACTTTGCTTGAGAAAACGTAGATTCTCTTGATGCCTCTGAGCTACCCAGCAACGCTCGAACGAGCAGGTCATACTCCAGTCCTGTAAGTATAGGACAATATTAAAGAAACTAAACACGGTTAAACCCTTACCTTAAACTGTCCAGTCTCGTCCAGCACTGTTGGGATAGCTGGATATTAGCCATTGCTCCTGTACAGAGAAGTAGACATTCTAAATACGTGTAGATCTATATTAAATTTCTCGTATTTTAAACAGGTTATAGCGTCATTGTCGACGAGCTGATGATGGCAGCACCAAGTTCTCTAACTCACACTCTTCACTTGATCCACCATATTAATGATGAAACTATAGTCTACCTAGATCTTGCCAAACATGATGATAGCACAGGGCCCACACAAAAATGTCTGACCTTAACAAGCTTGACAAAGCTTTATACCTCTTCCCTTGTTGTTCAGTCTTCAGAATAATGTTTTCTAAGCTTCAGAGAAGAGAGAAGCTTCAGCTAAGAGCCATTCCAATAATGATAAAACGGGAACTGACTTCTAGTACACGATAGTACACGAATATAAATGTCACAAAAGTGAACGAGAATATCCATTAGTCAGAATCTGACTAACGATTGACGCATGCGCAGACAACTAGTACCAGGCCTAGTTGTTTGCCTAACCGTTATAAAAGCGAAAACTCGGCCTGGGATCGAGGCTAGGCGATGCTATGCTTAGTTACTGCAACATGAATCGAGCCTGTGGAGGGTTTGACGGTGCATGGGTGGATGCGAGTGGCTATGCTTGACATGAGAGACAGAAGTAGTCAATACCCTCAAGGATTAGAGAGAGTACATCCTGGACGGAAACTTTGTGTAGAAGCATTGATATTGGTTGCTCCACAAGTTTTCTTCAATAATTATGTCACATATGATCAGGTGTGCGGAAAAATAATTGCTTATCAAGTAGGTAGTACAGATTCATTTGGATAGTTACTGCTAAACATTCAGCAAAACGAAACCTATGTTGATGGTGTTAGCCTTACTCACAGTACAAGCCCTCGGAATCACATCTGGTCTTTTGTCGCTGCCCTCGATGAAGTAAGCAGCAGTAATCCTACCTCCAACTGCCCTTGTACCAACATAGACTATATATCAAGTGCTATACCTCCTCCCGATTTTGTTGAAAATTACTATTCAGTTCTGTGATACACTAACGGCATCTTCTATGGAGATTGGAGATGATCCACTATGGGATGGCGCTGGCTGTGGACCTGCCAACACTTGCTGCTCCCTCAACAATCCTCCGTGGTTCTTCAAGCAGCTGAGTCTCCTACGACTAGTGACATGGAGATGAGGGTGTGTGCTGACAGGTTCGAGTCAACGAAGACACTTATTGAGATATAATTATACGTTAGAAATTGAATCTATGTTTGTGCGCATGTTTAACGTATTTACTGTGTTCTGTTAATGATCTTTACCAATAATTATTATTGAATGATGGGCATCAAATAAAAAATATAACTAGCCAATTTTCAAGATGTCAACGGTGGATATTCCTGAAGGCCTTGAAGAGCTCTTTCAACAGTCACTGTTCGATCATGTCTTACATTACGCGTTGCTAGTGGGAGCCATCTTCCAACTCATCTGCATCGCGGCTATTGTGGTACTCCCCTCAAAAGAAGATGACAATGAATCGCCCATTGACCAGGCCCAAGATGAGAGGACACAAGACAAAGCAACAACAGAGGACCAGGCTCAAGTGGTGAAAGGCACTCCAGGAGGTATCTCCAAGAAGGCAGCTGCCAAGAAAGCCAGAAAGAGAAAATAACTCTTAAAAAGTGAGGTTGGTATGTTGTTGACTGCTCATTTCACTCTTGACCTGTTCGTACAGAGAAGTACTAGGACTAGATTTGGTGGATTGCGTACATTTAACCATGTTTCTAGAAGTGTACATTGTATTAATATGTATTATAATACAAGACCCACCCTCTATTGGATTAACGTGGTTGACTGAAAACATGCGCATATTTTGTGACCACAGTTGTCCCTATGGTGATTCCAATGAGTCAAAGTTAGTATTCTCATGATTTTTCATTCTGTGTAGGTTTGTTTCGAGGATGTTGACTGATTTTCAATCTCAAGATAATTTAAAAATTCGACTTTGTAAAATTTAACATGCAACTTTTTAAGCATACTACCTCTGCATACATGTTCATAGCTGACCTTCAGTTTCAATAAGAGTTTATTTTTCATTTCACATTATAACAATCTAATTATCAACTTATTCTAGTAATTATAAAGTGATGAGGATGCCAGCTATAAATATACGTATGTAAATAATTATAATTGATAATGGTATACTAGGAGTAGATAGTTTTGACGAGGAAGCACTCTTCTGTGAGGTCTTTGTTGTCGTTGATGAAGATGTACACATCAACAGTGGCCCGGGAATGATGCGGGGAGAAGTTCAGATTGAGCACCACCGTTTCTTGAGCATGCAACTGTTGGGAACAGTGTGTACATGTTAGTGTGTGTTGAGCTCTATAGACAGTTACATTCAGCCATCATAATATATACACGTAGATCGAGGCCTTCATGTTTGAGATTGTATATACCAGGTACAAGAGTTCATACCCAGAGGAGGTACGACACGCGTGCCTCGCAATAACGTTGAGCGTGGGCGTAATTATGCCTCGATTATCCGCCTAATTATTCTGATGGTCCCTGGTCAGTGGTGTGGCTGGGCTAACACACACAGTGGAGGCTTTAGGGCCCACTATATAGAAGCTATAGAGTTGCATACATAGACAGGTTTTTATGTAACCTATTAGGTAATGAAGAGCTAGAGGAGAGATTTAAATGAGTGATGTAGATGATAGTAGGGAAGCATGGGGGAAAGTGGGGCATGGGTGACTTGTAGGACAGTCTGAGCTTTATTGTTAAGCACTATCGCTAGGGACAACCACTTGTGTATGCTGATGAAATAGCTAGGACCTCTTACGTACCTTGATGAGAATGCTGTCAAATTGTACCACGTCTGGTCTGTTGGTGGAGAGGTGGAAGCTCTTCTTCTTGGGGTAGGGGTTTGTGAAGGAAATGGTCTGTACAGGGAAAGAGGAGGAAAAAACAGTTATTACATGGTAGAATCCTGTGATACAATTATAGCATGTACAGTAGAACCTCGATTATCCGGACACCTTGGTTCCAGAAGCAGGCCGGATAATCGAATAGATAAACCACGCCTTGATCCACCCACTTTATTGATAAACAGCAATGCCACATGATTGTCTGCGCATGCGCAGAAGATAAGCAGGTATGTCTCCATGGTAACAGCTGTAACGCGCATGCGCATTTGAGGGACACGCCCATTTTCTGAATTATTTAATCTGATAAAAAAAAAACTGCCAAGCCAGATGATCGAGGTTCCGGATAATCGAGGTTCTACTGTACTGTAAACTACAAGAGACGACAGAGATATACATGTAAAACTAACCACTAACCACAGCCTACTAATTCAACTGACAATAATACAAAACAAGACATCTGCACCACTAGTTATTAAACAGTCTGTAATATTTAACTTGCCCACCTTTCTCATCAGCTCTCCCCCTCCAGTTGGCAGTGATATCTGGAAGCCCCTACTAATCGAGGGGAGATGGGACTCGGACACTACCAACCATTGACCGATGGCCATCTTGTTGTCCACGTCCACAGCTGACACGAGGAGGGTGGAGGTACCGGGGAAGAGCGTGTGTAGGGTGACGGGGAACTCTGTTAGCGATTGAGAACTCAAGAGGAACGGGGTGGGGGTCAGTATCTGTGTGTGTGTGTGTGTGTGGGGGAGGGGGGTGGGGTAGCTACAGTGAGAGTTAGTATATCTGTGTGTGTAGGGGTGGGGTCAGTATCTGTGTGTGTAGGGGGGGGGGGTATTGGACTGTCATTATTGTCAGGCTTGATCAATACCATCACAAGTACTCATAAGTACACGTTAAAGGTAAAGGCATAAATCCATCATACATTGTAGAAGGAGTGCATGAATACTCATGAATATTCATGCACTCCTGCTTGTAGTTTGGACAAAAACAAAAGTTGGAATTTTTCTAAATGCTTTGTCAACATATACATGGAAAAAGCATTGCGTTCTTTCTAACACGTACGTACAATACCAACTTATATGTACGTGAGTATCTCACTCACCCTGACAGCATGTTGGTTGCACGAGTAGCAGGCCACTCTCCTGTCAGTGTGGTCACCTCTCAGCATCAGCTTTACCTGAGAGGACTGCCCTACTTGCAGCGAGTGGTCCACCCTGTAACAGGTAAATCAGACAGCCGTGTTTATTTGAAATGCTCTAAAGGACAGTCCACTAAATGACAGCCTCTCGACACCTGCCTAACAGAAAATATGCTTCTTAAGGACAAATACGACGTTACCACTGTCCATGTACTGTAGGGCTACCCTATAACCCTACACGTCCATGTACTGTAGGGCTACCCTATAACCCTACACGTCCATGTACTGTAGGGCTACCCTATAACCCTACACGTCCATGTACTGTAGGGCTACCCTATAACCCTACACGTACATGTACTGTAGGGCTACCCTATAACCCTACACGTCCATGTACTGTAGGGCTACCCTATAACCCTACACGTCCATGTACTGTAGGGCTACCCTATAACCCTACACGTCCATGTACTGTAGGGCTACCCTATAACCCTACACGTACATGTACTGTAGGGCTACCCTATAACCCTACACGTCCATGTACTGTAGGGCTACCCTATAACCCCACACGTCCATGTACTGTAGGGCTACCCTATAACCCTACACGTCCATGTACTGTAGGGCTACCCTATAACCCTACACGTACATGTACTGTAGGGCTACCCTATAACCCTACACGTACACTTTACAGTGTAAAAAATAATTTTTACACTAAAATTAATGACAGCAAACCACAAAAAGCACCTTTGTACTGAGTGTATACAGAGCTTCCACACTTGACTGGGAGAGATGAGGTATTTCTGATCACTGCAGAGGAATTGGAAAATCGGATTGTGAAAATTATTTTAACATGCAAATGTAACACACACACAAGTCCATTGAAAGCTATCGAAGTTCTAGGCTCCTACCAGGAGCCATAGGTACAATGTAGAAGAACAGATTACTTGAATAATGGCATGCTTGAGTATACATAATTATATGGCATGAGTATACATTATACATATGGCATGACATAATGGTAAAATACGATATCGGATATGGAGTAGACACAGTAGAGGAATGTATGATTTGTTAGTTCTTACTAGTAGATTATGATGTAGAGAGTGCTCAAAGCCGGTGATGATTGGACGGGCACTTTGATGAACACACTACCAGAGTTGCTCTAAAATAGAAAAAATAGCCAAAGGCAATGATAATAATTTTCTGGAGCAAACGCGTTTGCATATGAAGGTACATGGGGACAATCGCAAAAGGATATAACATGACCTCATTGACAAAGCGCTCTACAATGTACAGCATAATAGATTTGTACTCTTAGAATGTTTCGTGAGTGAAACCATTCCAAATCACAGAAAATTTGACACTTTGCTATCCATAACTTTTGCGATCAGGATGCCATTACAAGTATGTACACCGATATAGGTATTTGCAATTATAATTATTTTGCGATGTCATAATAATTATTATAAGCGCTAGCAAAATTAATGTTTGATGCTCGCAGCATTGTAGTAGTAATACACTCACTATAATTATCATCACTGAACTCACCGAGTGCTTGACTTCACAAACTGCCTCAGGCTCACTACAACACACAAACACATCTCCGCCAGACAGTGACAGAGACAGCTGTTTCTTCAAAAAGCTCTTCTCCGAGTGGTAGAAATGGAGCAGCTGATCCAGTCGAGGGGGGAGGGGCTCCACCTGCACGTTGAGGATAGCCAGTACCTCCTGGTGGGCGGCTTGTAGGTACACCTAAAAGAGGGGGCACGTGTTGAGAATATAGAAACGTTCGATTCGATAGTAAAACAAAATGCTGTTGCTGTTGCTCTTAGAGTGATCTATCACATGAGGTACGTATTTATATCCGAGGTCATTTTCAGACCCAAAATCGGTGCTACTACTAAATACTCGGGTCTTTTGGCGAAAATGGGCCCTGATCAAAAATGCGATTATAATGGTGACTATCGATAAAGAGGGCTTCAGAAAGATTGTTTCAATTTTGAAATTGAATATTCTGAACAGTTATGAACACTCGTAGAACCAACCACCCACACACACACACCCACACAGAAGGAGTACAAGCTGACACTTCAGTATTATGGTGGAATGTACAAACATTAGGCGCAAGTCGAGCATGCTACTAGGAAAATGACTGTAAATCGCAACTTGAGTTTTGAAGGATTGTAGATCACTCATACCTTAATGGATTTCCTCCTTGAAGCATACTGCTCTCCGTTAGTCTCCCCTCCCACATCACCACTATCACAGGGGGTGGTCTGAGGGCAAGATCTAAAGGTCAGGTACTTGAATGGCAGGTGAACTGTCTCTCCGGGATGTACGAAGAACTCGTACTGACCTGCCACCAGGCCCTCGCTCAGTAGATTGTCGTCCATAACTGCATGGTAGTAGGGGGGAGGGTCCAATCAACACACTCATTATACTGATTATACTGAAACTAAAACTATCCTAATGAAAGCACCGCGGGTGCTGATGCCTCGGTGGAGGTGCCAAAGCTACATAACATAAAACTACTAATAGCTAGCTTTTATACACACATTGATTATAACTATCATGATGAACATCTTTAATTTTGCTGCATGCAATCAACCGAATAGTGGGTAATGATCAACCATGATTGTTGTTAAAAACGATCGATGCCAAAAGTTCAAGTAATGGCTGCAAGTCAGCAGAGCCTTGCAGCTCTCTGCTCACTCTTGCAGCTACCAGTAGCTTAGCGTTCTAGTGCAGAGCTAACTACTAAGTAGAGTAGTAACACTCGGTGAACAAGTTTTGCTACGGACTCTTCTGAAAAGGCTGCAATGGCATAACTCGAGAACAAAGCATTATTTTGCAAATCCACAAATTAAAATCCAAGTAAACATGACTAGAAGCCTATAGAAACTCTTACTTGCACTTGATTCATCCTTGAGCAGCTGTAGCGGTCTACACAGACACACAAACACACTACCGTATACCTCGCTTGCGCATGCGCACCGAGGCATAACAAAGTATGTATACATATATGCAGTCAGATAGCATCTCTCCACAGTGACTATTAGATTACTTACTGGTGTGGATTGAGAAGTGCTGTCTCAGGCAATTAACTTCTTGTCTGTCAACCACCAACCTGGATTAGTACACATACTATAGAGCGACTGAATGCACATTCAAATACTGAAGACATTCCTGCAAATATTTTGCACTGGCTCAATCACAACAACAATGTCTACGCCTATCGTACGGATAGCTCAACATTTTCAATGCACTTCACTTTAATTTGTGGAAGTACTCAATTTCGCTTTATGTGGAACGGAGTTGCTAACCCTCGAAAACAGCGAAACTTAAAAGCGCCTCCAAAATTTCGCCGGTATACTCACTTTAGCTCAGGGTCATTCCAGGCCACACTGACAGTGACAGGGTTCGTTTGGGAATTGGTGAACGGGTGTTCGAAATAGACCACCCTCCCCATCCTGACTCTGAGACGGTAACTAGTGGTGACGGACTCTTGTAGGACGGCAGATATCCTCTCTCTCTTCAGCTCCTCTCTATACGGAGAGACAGTTATGACAAGATAATCAGAAGTGACACACATAATTATACATGACTGTATAAGACTCGTGGTTAGATTGCAGAGTATTATGTTTCTTTGTAGTGTGCAGTGAAGCTAAACAAGTGAGCAGGAATTGGCTGGGTACAACACCACCCTATGAGCACCTTTACTAAGCTAGCATTGTAAGCAATGAACAATTGTCAGTTGCCTCACCGTTGTAGGTCAATAACGTCTGATTGGTTGCTTGGAAACGGCTTGTTAGACTCGACCTACATGGAAACAATCAGATCATATCACCCATAACAATTTTGTATGATGTGTACATACCATGAAGGACTTGTTTTCATTTTCCATTGCTTTCATTTCTCGCACTCTCTGCATTCTATCAAACTTCCTATGGATAGTAAAGCAATTATAGTTATGTACTCATTTTTTTGTAATTCTGACCTTTTTCTCGTCTGCTCATCTTCGTCGTGACACTGTTGCTCCTCCTTCAAGTGGGTGTGGTTACTGTATAGTCGACGAGCTATGGTACACATTCTCTTAGTTCCTTTGTTTAAATTCTCCATTTTAGCAATGCGATCTAGTTCCGGGGGCAGTCGAGCGATCCTAACGTAGAGTGTGCCGGTCTGTGAGGATGAGGGGGTGGTGTGTGAGGGTGTGAGGGTTGTGAGGGATGTGTCTGTGGTGTGGGCGGAGAGACGGAGGGGCAGAGAGAGGTGTGACTGGCAGTACGAGGGGGAAGGGTTGTCAGGAGAACTCAGGAGAGTCTATATGAGAGAAAAATACAATGCTACATGGTATGAATTCCAAAAAATTTTATGCATAAAATTGATCCGTTAAAATGCTAAAGCTACAAATACACCTAACACCTAATTATCATACCCAATACTTAATAGCTGTTAATTATCATTCTTACTCTTAGAGGGAGGCGGGCTGTTCCCAACAGGAAGAGGGAGTCCCTGTCGTAGAGGTCGATAATGAGGCAGCCCGAAGAGAGGAGAGAGGAGAAGTCGGAATGGTCAGTCTTGGAGGGCAGTGTGGTGTGGTTGGCATGGTAGCAGTGCTGGGTGGGAGAGAGAGAGAGTGCAGGCGGATCTACAATGTACATGTAAGAGGCACATGCAATGTTCTTTAATAACAGGGGGGAAACCCCTTTACTGCAACATACATGAACGCTACTTTCATTTGATTAAGTATCTAACCTGGTCTGCATGTAGATGTCCCTGTAGGTATAAAATTTAAATCTGACTTATGCATCAACTCACTGTAATTCCTGCATGTGTGCCGTCACTGTCAAGAGGTGAGAGTAGGTGGGGCAACTGGGTGGAGCTTCCAGATGGGGGTGGGGCACAGGAGCAGTGGACTACGACGGTGGAGAACAGGGGACAGTGGAGGGTGAGGGAGACAGAGTGTTGGGGGGAGGGCTGGTCGTCAGAGCTGTGCGTGTGCATGTGCAGTGTTGGAGTTACGAGTAGCAATACATACATACATACATACTGCAAGACAGCAAAAGAACTACATCCCACTACAACCACACATGCACAATTATATTTGAGGTGCTCGGACAATATCCCACAAAGCAGTCTAAACTCCATCAGCCGACAATACAAATGAATTCGGAGCATTTATGGCATGCATTGTATATACATTTTCAGTACTGGCTGCTAATTGAAAGACCTATGACAATGCACACTACATACACACGTACAGTGTGTGTCCCAGTATCTGCACTGCAAGGACCAGAGGACTATCAGAGAGCACATCTACGCTGGGGTCTATGGTCGCCTTGGCGGCACTGTGAGGGGTAATCGTGGGCAGGGAATTCCCCTTCTTGTCTTTGAACTCCTCTATCCCAGCATTGTGAAAGTAGGCCAGAACAGAACGGGGCACATGACCTGCACTAGAATGAACAATAGAAACAAATAATGAACCAATGCATTTGATTCCACCAGCACAAGGTATGATAAATGGCTACGACCTTTAATTGTACTAACCAGACTTCAAAATGCACCCATTAATTAATTTGGGTACTCAAAGTTAACTCAGAAAACAGGCCAGTTTCGAAAAAAACACCAACACTACTTTAAAAACGTAAGATACGGGTACAAAAACTGGTTAGGCATGCGTACACCATCGAACAGCTAGAGCTATCAAAGAGCTATCATACACAAAAACAATACGTACACACGGTCATCAGTTAATGAATACCTGATATGATGAGGGGGTGTGGTTACGTGTGGATACCTGATATGATGAGGGGGTGTGGTTACGTGTGAATACCTGATATGATGAGGGGGTGTGGTTACGTGTGGTTCAGCTGTGCCCAATATCTCAACAGAGTGGAGTGGCTTTGAACTAGTACGTGTCGGTGTTGTAACTATGGGAACAGGAGAGCTACGGACATGAGGGGGAGTGGAGGGAGGACGGCTGTAGAGAGTATGAGATTATACCATAACACACATGTTACAATCATGTACACTGTGCAAAATAGTTTAAATGACGCAAACACTTTTGTAATTGCGGCTGTAATCAAACTTAAGTGCATGCTTTAAATTCCACGAAGTTTTTGGGCCAAAATAATTTGTAAAATTACACAAGGTTGCGATCGATAAGGAAGTCGAAACCTTTCTACCAAATAATAGCCAGCAGACCCAAACAGCCCAACCAATATGGTAACAAGAACCATTCAGACCCTCAAAGGCCTATCGACAGTTGACACTCACCCTGAGTCTGCTAGGTCTCTCCCTCCATTGGGCATGTGCCTGGGTGATTTCATGTCCTGAGAAAATCATAAACAATAATACACAAATAATACATAGGTAGTCAATTGCATGGGTCAATTAACAAACATAAAATTTACACAAACATACTGTAAAAGTAGCACAAGTCTTAATTGTTAGGTGATGCTTGATAAATGGATAAATGACTATAACAATAGCTCATACGTACCTCAAACTGCACTCCACTGGTTGTGGTCAAGGTCTGACTACCCTCCATTCTGCTGGATGACCTCGAGGGGGTGAACTTGAACGTCAGCTTCCCAGCATCACTCAGATTGCCCTACAATCACAATAGGTTGTAATCACCACTGACACCACACACATACGTACAGTACATGTAGAACACGAATATTGAGTAATGATGACCCAAACACATATTCTAGAGGTATCTGGAACTTCTGGTCCTTAACTGCATGACCCTAAGGCGCACGTTACTTAAGGACTTGTTAGTCATAATAATATGACATCACCGTTACCTGATAACAAACGCTGTGAGCAGAAGAAGGAATGAGGGTGGGCTTGAAACCACACCCTCTCTTTAGTTCCAGAGAGACGGACGTGTTCTGTTCAGCCTCAGGGTTCCACACCGCCCACGCAAGTGTGAGGGTGGTGGAGTGGGTGGTCGAAGGCTGTGTGCGTGTGTGTAAGAAAAGAAGACTGTACTGAAATGCAATGGAGCAGTTGGTCAGTATAATTACATTACGTATTGATAAACTTGACGTCATTTTCCCCCTACTTTGTCAGTTGTCTTAGAAGTGGCCCTTCTTGAGAGAGTGTCACGTGTAGGGGTCTGGAAAATGGCCGCTCTGCTCCAACTGACAACGTACTCCAATTGAAAGACCACCTCCGTATCAGCATGGACAATCAGGTCCGATACCTCCAAAGAGCCCTGCATGTGATATATACAGTTACATATGTAATCATGCACACACGAATTAATATACAGATGCCTTTCAAATTGACAACTACCGTTGTGTTTAGAAAGAACCTATAGCTATATAGTTAACACTGAAAGTTACTGGTCTTCGCCATAACAACGACTACATCTGACAATTAAAAGTAAATTAAAAATGGAAGAGCTATACATTTTAAAAACAAACACACTATTTCTACCTACGCAGGTTAATTTAAGAGTTGTCCCATTAAATTGTGTTTTCTAGCCTCTATTCTCCGCTCTCTGTCAGTCAACAGACGATCGTATATCTCCTCCACTTGACTCTGCGAGTACGGAGCCTCCTCCCTCTTCCTGTACTGGTACTTCCTTGCTGCTATGATGAATGCAATGAGCCCTGCTATTGATATGACAGCAGTGAGCAAATAATAGCTCGACTCACAGCTAATTTTACAGTCAAATGTCTCCCAAATTGTTTGGGAAAAGAAAGGAATGAGTGAGATTGCTTCTATCAGTTGGAAGAATCCACGCACAGCAAACAGCATTCCCACTAGTACTACTTTCATTGTGTGGGGGCTCTGGGCTGAAATGAACTCAAAGGCAGACGCCATTATTAAATCTAGTGCTAACGTTTTAGTAAGGTTAGGAAAGATGAGAACCCACCAGTGAAGGTTGAGCGGCTCGGATATAATTGAAGGGAATTGGGTTAACATGCATGTACTATTTCGCTCGCCCATGACAAGTACATTCCCTGCAACATCCACCGCAAGCATGTTGGTGATAGTTATGGTGAAAAGTATCGAGCCTAAAACAATTCTGTTGAGAATTTTAGGAAGACAGTTCCTTCTTGAAAGCACCGGGAAAAGCAACATATAAAGTGGCAGTATTGCTGTTGAAAATAAGCCAGACAAAAGTCCACTCTCTAAGAGTAACCAATTTGCATTGCAGAAATTACGACTGACAACAGTGGAAGTTCCTAAGTTAACAGCAAAGTATGAAAACAAGAAAAACGAAGTAGGTACACATGTAACAAATATAGGCCCTAGAATTAAGAGCATTAAGAATATTCTTATAAATGTTTTAACATCTTCAACATCAGCTGTAGTGAATGGTCCACCGTATCTCTCCTTTGCAAAGTCCATTCTCGAAGGTTGGTAGTTGTCACAGTAAGCAAAGGCAGTGGGATGGCCTACTGGGCGTTTGTGTTTCTTTGCAAACCTGAGCACTCTGACAATCATCTTGTAAGGATTGTACTTCACTTTCTCTTTGTTAAACATTCGATGGGCACAGCAGTTGAGGAGAATCAGGGCTAACAAAACTACAAATAAACTTGACGGTAGTGCATAAAGAAGTCCATCTGTTAACTTAGTTTCAATACTTGTGTGGAAAAAACACTCCTTTACGGCATACATCATATCGAACACTGTGTTTCCGAGCCTATTGGCCCAAACATACAAGTGAATAAATGCTGAGAGCTTGATACTTGGTACATCTTGAAGTTGGTCTAGTCCAAATTGTACAATATTTGATGTGAATCCAGCTAGCCCTATTGCTAACGGTATAAACGTCATCAGAGCACCTAAAACAAACATTCCTTTCTTCCATACACTACTCAAAATGTTCACGTGAATTTGAATAGAACACAGAAACAGGATAAACGCCATGAGCATAGATAAGGCCAAACAGATCAGACTTGCTGCAATGACCTTGTAACGTCCGTAATATACATCAGCCAGAAAACCTCCAAATGGATAGCAAATCATATTAATTGCAAAAGCAATGTAAAGTATAACTACAACATCTAATATAATATCCTCAGACACTATCGATGTAATAATATGGTCAGGAGATGCATTGATGACACTGTTGATGAATCCAACGACTGCAGTCCAGATGAGAACTAGCACTAGAGATTTGCTTGTTGGGTACGGGCAGCATCTGCTTCTAGAGCTCCCAGTCGGACGAGGAGGGTCAAAGGTCGAATAGGATCGCAACTGTCTTACATTAGCTCTCATGATCTCTTTTAGACTCTTAATAAGTAGACAAATAGTTTATGCAACAGATTGCTATATATCATTGTGAAACTGATTAAGGGTAATCCAAGATAAGTGAAACAAACTAACTATCATGAGATAAATCTTGTGTAAGGTGTTTGTCAATAATCAGCATGTTGACATAATTAGCACCAGATGCGTACACTTAACATGAGAGTTATTATTGAAAATTGAAAATGCGTACAAGTTGAAGGTAAAACAATGCATCGGTTTGAATGTGGGGTGGGGGTGCTGCTTGACTGCTTTTAGTATAATTATACAAACGGTATAATATTATACTGATATTTATATACGTAGCCAGAGTCACAATGAACGATAATTAAGGGGCTATAGTTTTGATAAATGGCTCGCAATACCTCAACCTGTATTAATTGAGCCACCTGAACTCAAGCTATGGGCACTAACACACAATAAAGACACTTAAACTTGATACAGCATGCAGACACCTGGACACACGTACCTTCAAGACAAGGCTGTCCCGCACGCCAAATGTAGAGCCTCGTAGAGAGCTAGACACTTTCCCGGTAGTTGGTGAGCCTCTCTCTAGGTAACCAATGGCAGCAGAGCTGTTATAACGCCACCCATTGTAGGGCATCACCTTTGAGTGGTAAAGGTTAGTGTATTATTTTTTGTCAATCATAGCAAAACTACTGTAATAGGAGAACTGTTGGAAAAATGTTCAGTACAGTTTACTTCTTGTTAAACTCAATTGTTAAATATTACTAGTACCTTTAATCGCCTCTCCTCAATTGCAACTCTTGTGGCATCCGAGTCAATGCCCTGTACAGGGGAGAACATATGCCAACAGTATCAATGGACACAATAAGTGTTTACTATACACTATGTCATCCAATACATACACGATTATGTACACCTGCACATACCTTCATAGCATATATACACATGCATTCATAGCAAGCACCTTCACATTCAATCCTAATGTAAACAGTGTGTGATATCGTTGATACGCACATTATAATCAGCCAAAACAACAGAAAAAAAGAGAGAGGATTCAATAGAATAATTATTATAGTCAGTGTTCAAAAGTCTAAAGAACTGTTTCGTTCACTTATGTATAATTATTTCATAGTTTAATTATAGACACAATGCGCTTTGACTCCCTTTTCTTGTACACAGGTCATATTCAAAGCTTGACAATCGAGTTCGCCACACGTATCAGGACCAGGCACATGCTTGACACATCGTGGTCGAGTACGTCTCCTCCCAAACAGAGCACACTCGAATCCCTTCTTGCACCTCACTCCAGAGCAATCGAGAGGATGTTTAGAGTGTTTAGCAACACATTGAGCAACAGAATCGTGCTTCACTTTGCAAATCATACCATTATCACAGGGTCCAAGCTCAGAACAATTTGTAGGCTTTTTATTCACACAGTTAGCTAATTTACCATTCCTTGTATACGCAACGTTACAGACAGTTTCGGCTGGGCACTCAACCATGCTACAATCAGAGGGTGCTGTATGGATATGCTTTGAAACGCAGCGAGGCCTCACATGATGTTCACACTTATGATGGCGACAAGTTAACGGCACCATCTCTTCAACACACACACGCTTTTCAGAACATTTCATTTCCGAGCAAGATGTGCGATTACATTTGTCGGTGATGTCTTTTTGAAGGTTGTGCTTGTGGAAGAACAATGGCTGGCATGTTTCGTTGCAGTTGTTGGGTATGCAGACTGCGTACGGGTAAGGGGAGCAGGTTGCATTCAGACACGGGTCCACAGGGCATGGCTCTTGTTCAGGACACAAGTATGCGGTGGCCTGTGCGATCGAACAAACGTACATGGTAATGCAATTATACAACTCATGAGATAATCTATCAATTGATCTACATGTATAAATTACCAGAACCAAGTATACAGACTAATCATGCTAGTGTTGTGCTATATAGTGAGAGTGGCATATGAATTTTAGAATGTGAACTGTATTTGTATATAGTGCACTTACTTCACATCCAGTTAGTAGCAGGAGAACAGCTACAAGAAGAGTGCTCGAAATCATATCTATAACTATAATTATGAGCTGTTTGATCACTTCAAGACTACTGATAATGAAATTGGTCAACAGTTATGATATTGAAAACAGTTGCTTCCAGGAAAGAAACCCAGCCAGTGTATATAGAGAGACACTCAATGTTTTCATTCAGTCAGGAACAAAGTTAAGCGGAATTGCCAGCTACACGCGCCCACACAAGGTACATGTACTAATTTATCATTGCACACTGCACATGTACACATGACATCATTGCCAATTAAGGAGAGTGGGTATAGGTAGCACGCACGCACACATACACACACACGTACGTATACGTGTGTGTATCTAGAACGGCCAACACAATATCACTACCATTAAATTGCTAGAGCCCTTAACAGTAAAGTCATCTGGCCACAATAAGAGCTCTATAGTATCACATGACATACACTACACCCACCCCTGAGGCCAGATCCTCTGATATAGCTGAGAGGAGGAGTTCCTCGAAGTCCTCCACAGAGGGTAGAAGCAGCAAAGACACCTGGCATAGTACAAAGGTTAAAGCTAATGACAGCATGCATATACTTGTACCCAGAGGAGGTCTGACGTGCGTGCACTAATCACTACAAGTTCAGTGCATTGTGGTCATTGGGGTCACGTGATATTCCAGGCAAAATGCACTAGCACTTGTAGTGATTTGTGCACGCACGTCGGACCTCCTCTGACTTGCACCATAGAATAGTTTTTGCGACATCACTTAAAGGATAAGAGAATGCTTTCGACATATGTATCAGCACATCACTTAAAGGATAAGAGAATGCTTTCGAAATATTTATCAGCGTATCAGCTTCACTTAGTGTACATCGAGGCTATAATTATTGTATGGTGTACATTGAGGCTATATTGTATGGTGTACATTGAGGCTATATTGTATATTGTATGGTGTACATTGAGGCTCTATTGTATGGTGTACATTGAGGCTCTATTGTATGGTGTACATTGAGGCTATATACATGTATGGTGTACATTGAGGCTATATTGTATGGTGTACATCGAGGCTATAATTATTGTATGGTGTACATTGAGGCTATATTGTATATTGTATGGTGTACATTGAGGCTCTATTGTATGGTGTACATTGAGGCTCTATTGTATGGTGTACATTGAGGCTATATACATGTATGGTGTACATTGAGGCTATATTGTATGGTGTACATCGAGGCTATAATTATTGTATGGTGTACATTGAGGCTATATTGTATATTGTATGGTGTACATTGAGGCTCTATTGTATGGTGTACATTGAGGCTATATACATGTATGGTGTACATTGAGGCTATATTGTATGGTGTACATTGAGGCTTCACTAGAAATGGTACTATAGGTTTAAGAATAGAGCTATAAGCTTAAAGATGCATGCATGCAGTACACAGCCTACAGGTATGAAATGTATAAAGTTAGTGAGTTCACCTTCTCGAAGGTTCCAGAGCTGGTCTTGAGAAGTTTGGGAAACGCTACAAGTAAGAAGTTAACGAAAAAAATTATTACGTACTACAGTACGTAATAATTAACTGAGCGCTATAGTGCTACATGTATAAGTACGCATAGTCACAATGCTACGTAAGTACGTTCTTTAAACGTGTCTAGTCTAAAACACACAGACATTGTGTTCACCTTCGAGTACATTGGTGTGTGCGAGGCCCGGCACGTGGTCGTCCAACGAGATTAGAGTATTGGGTGGTATAAAGGATGTGGCCTTGAGGAGGGTGGGGTGGGGACACAGGGAGCATGTCAGGATACACCCGGGGATGGGGACCAACTCTTTCTTATCTGTGGGAGGTAATGTGTGTGTCGGAGGGGGAGTCAGACACAATAGGACTTGAAATAAACTACATGTACAATGTACATAATTACAGTTGACAAAATTCAAGGATGCAGTAAGGATGTGCACACACTGGTTGTGGTGGTAATTTATACTCCCACCTCTTGACAACCACCCACTATAATTATAGTCTATGACCTCTTTGGGCCTAGTTACTTGTAAGAGGCAAATGTGTGTGTGTGTGTGTGTGTGTGTGTGTGTGTGTGTGTGTGTGTGTGTGTGTGTGTGTGTGTTTGTTGAACTGAGATTGAGAATTGAAAAAATAGCCACCACTTTGAAAATCACTCAGTGACTCGACTTCGTGATTTTGAGAAAGATGGTAACGATGATAACTATACATAGGTAGCTCCTTAAATGTATGCACCTTCTCCTGTTGGGTGTGTCAGGGAGAACAAAGCTCTCGGACTGCCCTCGTATAGAGCCAAACGAACTGTGTTATGTGAGGGGGATTTCCCTCCTCTTGTCACGTTGACACGGCGATCAAACAGCGGGAACATCGACCAACCGAGACAGATCTGATGCTTGACAGAATCTGAGTGGACTAAAATACAACTATCTTATCAAAGATGCACGTACCTGATAACACATACACAGTGGGGTTACTTACAAAAATCACTATTACAGCACAAACCCACAACGCCTAAACCCTTTCTAATCTGCTATAGTTGGGCGATTCTTCTATCAAAATTAATGAACAGCACAGCATACATACATTGTACCGCAAAACCGTTTAAAAAATTGTGCAAAATGTGGGTTTAATTCATCATTACCAAAGTTACAGTGCTTATGTTCGACTGACTGGTGGTGGTTTGTGACTCACATAGTGCGGTGAGCTCTATCACCAGGATGAGGGTGGGGTCTGACCCATTGCAATAGAAGAAGGCAACCTGGGAAAAGTAAGGTAGCAGTTGCTATGACAACTCAATAAATACACGTATAGTGATGTGCCCAGATTTTCAAAAGGCTGCATGGATATTTCCATCCTCGAAATCAAATCAATACGCATAATTATTAGCCTCTTTTATGTACCTAAACATGTAGTGGTGGTTATTATTTGTCTATATAATTCCGAGCAAAGCGAGGTTATGTTCGAGTCCTATCGAGATTTTCCGTGGCGGTGGCGGTGGTGGTGGTTGACGTCGAGGCAAAAGGAGCTCTACCTTGACTTCTGGTGAACATGTAGGCTTTGATACTTGGCGTGGAGTCTTGCAGATGCTGAGGGACGTTGACTCAAAGTCTTAGACCTCAGCAACAGCCAGGAGTGGCTAAGCCGGACCCTGGACGGTCGAACTTATTTCTTGTATGTTGACCATTAGACGTCTTTACCAGATTGAATGCACATAGAACTAGCTTTCTTATGTGACAATTATTAGGTCCAGATCAGGCCATAAAACAACAAATCCCAGAGAGAGGTTAGTATAAAGTACAAATCCGCGTGTATTAAACATGCGCATGCGTAGCGAGGTTTGCACTCCAGTGTAATGGTTTTGTTTAGAGGTGGTAGTACTAACCACCACCGACCAGTGTGCAGGGCACATCCCTGTACACTGTGACTGAGTCACATCAATCTTTTGATTGACGTATTATTTTGTTAATTTTCTAAGCGCAGTGCTAGTAATAATGTAGAAAGAAGGATGATGTCAATTCATCTAAGCGTGGGTATTTCCAAAATCTAAGTTCCTGATTATAATACCTGCTCAATTGGGCACATGACGGCTCCAGTTTTCAGGCTCTCCACCAGCCTACAGGGCATGCTGTCATAGAAACGCCCTTCAAACCTCTTGTAGGCATTGTTGAAGATGCATGTACGGAACTTGTACTCAGCCAAATGAACAGACGTCTGCTTCTGCATAAGAGATTGGTTCTAAAAATTAATGGAAGAACGCAGAGCTATTGATTCGAAGGAATGTTTTCATGCATTTCATGCACGAAAACATTCACTTTCAAGTGATGTACAACCAGACTTCTTAATTTTAATACCTCAACTTTTCGGCCTAGCAAATTAGCATATCCCTCAAGAGATCTGTATGCCAGCTGGAAAGACTTCTGATCGCTGCTACCTCCTTTCAGCGACATTTAATACAGCTCTTCTTAGGAACCCACATGGTCTGCTGTAACTGTGCCTGTGGAGGGAACGCCCCCAAAATGTCTTTTCTGGTAATGATGGTTTCTAAAATAAGTATATTTTGACTCCAGCGCGCGCGGTCTCTTCGCGGCCTGGAATCGAGGCTAATTAGGAGCACATGAGGATATCTCCTCATGATGCTCCTGATACAATGAATAGCTAGTATAGGTAGTGCACATTTTGTTAAAAATTATGCTGATGCTGGCATAATTCTTAACGAGAAAATAGGCAGGTTTTAGAAATACAGGTCTTCTGTCGATCGTGGGAAAATGTGCTAAGCATGTTGCTCACCAACTAATTAGCAACGATATTTTAGTCTAGATCTGCTATATAATTACAGTGGAGGCCGGACTCTAGCTCCCAGCGGATGGGAGCGTCTGCATGGGTACGTAGTTATCGTACATTTTTGTACAATTGCTGCAACTCATCACCGAATATTAATTCGGAGGAATAATTAATGGAAATAATAATTATACATGGTTATACCTGACAATAATTACCTATAGCTAGCTCATAGCTATAGCTGTTAATTCTTCTTAGCAGTAACCATTATACATGTATATAGCATTAACCAATTGCAAGGGGTGAGTGTAAAAGCTGGAATGTGGAATATGGAACGGAATATGGAATGACATGCTTAGTAATAAAAAGAGAGCTGCTGATGGTGCTCTGTATTTTTTTTTTAAGTCATACTATACACTAAAAAAGTACAGAGCACCATCAGCAGCTCTCTAGATCTTTTATTACTAAATTTGTCATTCCGTATTCCGTTCCATATCCGTTCCATATTCCATTCCATTCCGCATTCCAGCTTTTACACTCACCCTTAACCAAGTACAGTTTATGATATACAGTGTACGTACAATCGAAACAATCCAATACCATACATGCAGTCAAGTACATTAAGATGATGATAATAACTGTGATAACTGATAGTCTGTAGTGCACACATAAAGACAGCTAAGATGTGTAAACGTCAAGTAGTTCTGAACTGTCTTTCTAACACTCTCAGTTTGATATCCACTTCTCGTCTGTAGGTGATAGACATTAAGGATCGAACAGATTATAATTCCTTGCCTGCTCTATCGATTCAAACGCTTACTATACAACATCAGTCAATAATAGCCAACCACCTCTGTTCTCGCTTCTTAAAAAATGATGAAATTTAGTATTAAGTGAGGATACATTTGCGATGCTATCTGCTGCAGTGGACCCAACGATTTGTGAAGCTCTTCAAACTTGGACATAAACACATACATTGCCTGAGGGGAAATAAAACAAATACACTAAGTATAGCAAATAAATACAGTGTCCTATAATCATAGATTGAAGAGTTAGAGGGATAGGAAACGGAGTGGTGCACGTGATGATTTTACATTGAATCTGCAGTGGAGCCTCGAAAAATATCCGCGTTACGAGGCTATTAAGCACATTTTTGCCGGGTAACTCCCAAAGCTGTGTTTCCTCGAGACATCATCTCTTTCAGCAATTTATAACACGCCTAGTCCATGAGCCACGTGTAGTACTTGCTAATGTCTGACCACACCCAGTAAAAAGAGACTTTCCATATATGTTCCCAAGGCTGTTTTAGAGCTATTGGAACATATAACGTGTAAGCGTGCTGGTTATGACTATTACAATAGGTATAGACCTTGAAATATAAGTGAGTTGCACGGACTAAGCACAGTTACTTGTAGTTTATTATGCATTGAGTGTAGAAATAGACATTGTTGTGATGGCCTCGATTAAACTGCAGCGTAGCGCGGATGTTACTCGAGATACAAATCGTTTCCTATCCCTCTAACTCTTCAATCTATGCTATAATCAAAGAGTTGAATTGGGATTTTGATACTAGATCATGTTACGAACTATAAGATATACTTACTGTATGTATGGAACATTGCATGCATGTATGTGTACGTTGTGGAATACTAAAAGTCTATCCATGCATACGTGCATATACTCGGGTGTTAAGTGCATGAAAAAGTAGAGGGTTGAATCGTACCTTGATATTGGAGTCCACTACAGTGTGTAAGTTATCCACAGACTCTCTGTGTAGTTCAATAGACTGCTTGGAACACACCGACATCTGTATGTGATGTATGAGAGAAAAGCAGCAGATAATTATAGTGTCAACGATAGTAGAGGAACCTGCATATTGCAGTCACCCCCCAGGGCAGACAATATGCTGTATAATTATGTATAATAAAGGCAGGTTGAAACACATTCTATATAGGGGACTTTGTGGGGCTTGGCTGTATTATATGATCATGCACAATACACACATATGCAGGTATACATGTAAGGGGTGAGAATGACAATAACGCCTCAGGGCATGTGATGTATGCACTAAAAGACTTCTCCTAAAAAATTAATTATGCTCATTTCATAATAATGATAGGATCTATCAGGAGCCCATAAAGAGAAGGAGCGGCTAACTACGGGGATCATATCTCGTAAGTGGTTATGACCGCATTTCCATATATGCAGGGTCCACTAAGTGGTTGAATCCCTACACGTATTATACGCAATGCAGGGATGCGGTTTGCAACCACTTAGTCGCTTCCATACAAGGAAGTGCGGTTTCACCGGCAATTACGAGATGTGATCCCCGAGTGTACGTTGAAGTTGGCCGCTCCTTCTCTTTATGGGCTCCTGGATCTATATATACATTGAACTAACTAATATGAACCCCTTAACAGTTAAATCTGGACACAAAGTGTATGGACACTTAAAAAAGTATACAAGCCTCTCTAGGAAAACAGTTTGTACAACACATCACATACTGCTATTAGAAAGCTTGGTGTGAACAAGAAAGCATACAGTTCATGCAGAGTGTACAACCACATATTACAAGCCAACAATGGCAATTCAAAACACTTCAATTCTACATCATGAAAAAATCGATTTGGGTAAAGGAAACATACACATACACATTCAACAAGTCTACGTGTTGTTCTGATTTGTGTTGGGTGCATTCTGTCTAGAGCCTTCCCCGGTATTCTGTTGAACAGCCGAATCATAGGCAGGTGGCAAAACACCACCACCTTGTTGTTGCCGTGTACCCCTACTCTCGACAGCCACTGTAGCCGGTGTGCCAGCTGTGGTCGAGGGGATATTCTGCTGCTGATAACGCATGGCCGACGAATAAGAAGGTGGAGCATCACCGAGGTTGCTAGGAGCGATGTCAGAGAGATTGGGAGCAGTAGCTGGGAGGGAGCGATCGCTTATTCCAGCTGCTCTCTGTATATATATAAGCGTGAAAACAAATTTATCAAAATGAGGTACTACTGCATGTACACTATGAATGCATCAATTACGTATAGTATAAATTAAGCCCCTTTGGTGATCTTATCGAAAGAATGACTGACAGAGCTTGTGATTTCTTCTCACCTGGCCTTGTCCATTGTACATGGTGTTAGTAGACGGAGGATAGTACTGATGGCCAACAACTCCGCCAGCTTGCGCGTTATTTTGTCCTCTCATGCGTTCATATCGTCTCTGTCTTCTCTGGTTGCTCCACGGGTAATACTGATTAGTTTCATACGGGTCTTGCCTTCTGTTCAAATTATTTGTCCCATTTGGGTTTCTTCGCCACGAACGGTTGCTCGATCCAAAGAACCTTTCGCTCTCGATACCTCTCGATCTTGGACTTTGGCACATTCTAAAACAGTATGAAGCCATTACACATAAAATCAGAATACCAGCAATTGCCGGTGCGATGTAGTAGAAATAGCTCCAATTGAAATAAGGGTAAATAAAGTCATTTCCATTGGGATCATTCACAGCTACCATTTCTTTCAGCTACTGAAGTACTAGTCTTGGAAGATTGACTGTGGTTAGTTATGGCAGCTGAAACTGCAACTACAGAGCTAATGTGACTGTCGTCATGAATAGAGTTGCATAGTGTATAGGACAGGTACAAGCTGTGAACAGTGTAGACCATTAAAATACATGTACACACTGCACGTGCTCAATTAGTGGAAAGCTATTTCTGTACAGTTCTACAAATTATATATAATAATATGAGGTGAACAGCATGCAATCACTACAAAATAAATATGGTTTCAGGACACCTTTATAATTATGAAGCAATAATTACTATACATTTTGGTGTGCATGTGAGTCAACAACACTGCGTGAGCAAAATTGGTGAATGTAATAGTACAATTATTATATAGTTCTGGTACGTTCGTATCTATCTTGCATCATTGTCTTGTCTCACTGCCACATCGTAAGCTGGAGGCAAAACAGTAGTTATAGCTTCAGCCCCTGTGGGGAGGGGGTTAGCCGAGACGCTAAAGGTCAAAGGTGAGGGTGTTCTGGGTTGGTATCGCTGAGAGAGTATAGCTGTAGCGTAGGGAGGTGGGGGGTCAGTAGCCGAAGACGATTGTGGGTTCCCAAGGGGATCACTTGTTTCCGCTACTCTCTATACAGGAAAAGAAGACATGTACGGTGAAGGTCCTTCATGACCATTATTTTGTTATGCCATTATGAAAGGACTACTGCGTATATACTCGAAGGCATGGAATTTTTTGTTTGCACATCAGTTTTATGGGTTTGAATCCCCAACAGGGGACAGATATATTGTACACAAAGAACATGGTTTCTGATACATGCATACAACTGCATGATACACACATTAGCTTATAGTTACCTGTGTACTGAGGAAAGGGCTAGGTGGACTGTAGTATTGGTAGTCCACTCCTGGTTCAATCCTATACTGATCATCTGTTTCAACCAATATCCGCCTCTGGGAATTACCCGATAAAGAAAACTCACTAGATGGATCGTCTCTCCTCAAATTATTTGAATCTGAAGGAGCTCGTCGGAAAAAGTTTTGACCTCTTTGAGAACGACGAAACCGAGAGCAGTACAAAAACACAGCAAAGGCTATGAACAGTCCACCAATAACAGAGGCAGCAATGAAAATGTAGTCATTGTTGATGTCAAAACTTGAAATGATACCGCTCATTCTAGATTTAGTGTTTAGCTATATGACTTGTTTCACTAGCTTCTATAAAGGGGATGAGCTTCAAATAGGACTGAATGGACATGACATTTTGTGAACAACATTCAGCATTGTGCTGACATGTATCAAACATATAAGAGACAAAAATTATATATAGCTATAGGGCACTCAATAGGAGAACCATAATTATATGCAGCAGATATATAGCTGGCCATGGAGGATTACAATTATCATTTACCTACTACACTGCACAATGCAGTATATACACATGTAAAAATAGAAATAACCTCAACACCCAGCATAATTATAATTTATTATGCTTGCAGGAAACGAACAGAGAAATTATATGAACTCTGTTATCACAACTGATAACATGCATGTTAATAGGTCAACATGTCGGATATAAGAACACCATGTTAGTCGTTATAGTCAGTCACTATAGTCACTAAGTATAGTCGTTAACACAGTGTCTTTTGTCGTATGATTACAATTATCATTTACCTACTACACTGCATAATGCAGTATATACACATGTAAAAATAGAAATGACCTCAACACCCAGCATAATTATAATTTATTATGCTTGCAGGAAACGAACAGAGAAATTATATGAACTCTGTTATCACAACTGATAACATGCATGTTAATAGGTCAACATGTCGGATATAAGAACACCATGTTAGTCGTTATAGTCAGTCACTATAGTCACTATATAAGTATAGTCGTTAACACAGTGTCTTATAGTATTGGTGAGATGGCCATCGATTCGTCGGTATTGTATCTTGTTTCACTCATTGGTGGTGCACTATTAGTGGCACTCTATATAGCAATGTGTGTGGGATGCTGTATTGCTCATCTGAGAAGGAGAAATGAAAGTTATTCGAGGAGGGGAGATGATCACACACCACTATTACCGACAAGAAGAAGCAGGGTTATTTATCAGAGAGGAGCAGAAATTACTGCCGCCACAGGACCACAATATACTTTCACTATCTCGAATCCTCTTACTAACGCGTTAAAACCAGAATCTGATGCTATTGGTGAGACAGTCAACGACAGATCATTATCAAATGAACCACCACCCTCATACAATGAGGTTCAGGAACAAGGAACAGCTTTGCCTTCTTACACTGAAGTAATACAAGAGAATCGGTTGCAGAAATCTATAAATGCTGCAGGTCTAAGTAAAGTAACTGTAGCTCAAGAACAAAGGCAGCTTCAGGAAACAGCCACTACACTAGTACCAACAAGAAGAAGCAGAGTTATTTACCAGAGAGGAGCAGAAATTACAAGGATTGACAAACCACAGCCTCCGTGCAGAGACGTTACATGAAGCATAAGACAACAACAACAAGCAGTTAGAGCCATTGTTACAATACTATAGGTAGAGTGGAAGCCGATAGTAAACTCTGCACCGTAAGAACAAAATTCAGACACATGTCAAGCTATATAATATTGCTGCATGCATGATACAGAATGTTTGCATATCGTATATAGCGGGTTATTTTTGAGAATAGAGGTTCAAATGCATGCATGACCTACAGTAGAATGTCTTTTAATACCGGATGGCCTTTATTCAAGGTACGTATTTACAGCTGAAGTGATCCTATACCAGGAACAATGGAAAAGGGTCACTAGAAAAGAAAGCTAGAATGTGGTTGTGGCTTCTTAATTTTGTTGATGTTCTTTATTGTAGGATGGAAATTGATCTAGGGTGCAATTTGATAACACTATTCTAGCCCAGAACAGGAGCCATTATTTCTAATACTTCAAGCTCCTATAGTCCACAGTGCATGCATGTCTCATGGACTACTAAAACTCCATTTTCAGCATGCCTCAGGCTCTAATTTAATACACTGCTCCTGTTACTTCCTGTTTAGCCAGCATGTTCACTGCATTTATTGCAAGACAAGACTACTCTTGACAACACCTATTATTCATGTCACAGCCGAGGTGTTCACACTTCAGTGCTCTAGTTCTGATAGCGACAGGATATGTAGTTGATATCCAAATCTTAAGTCATTCCTTAGTAAACGAGATTCAGTATAATTACGTATGTTGTTTCACTATAGCTTCTATAAAGGGGATGAGCTGAGACTGAACGGACATGACATTTTGTGAACAATGTACTCATTACTGCATTGACATGCATGTATCGAACAATTTAGGGCACTCGATAAATACAGCATATTATATGCAGCTTATATCCCGTTGCTACGTTGTTGCCAAGTGCAATATGCAGCATAATGCACTGCTGAAAGTCATATTGCACTGACCGCAAAGTCATAATGCACTAACCACAAAACGCCCCTCTGGCAATTAGACAGACAATTAAATTAAAATTAAATTAATACGCATGAGAAATAACAAGTATCAAAGTGTGTCCAGCCATGCAGGAATGAATGTTCAGCACTGCTGGAGTTTCTTCTTGCAACCATGCAGGTTTTAAAATTGTCCAAGATTCATTTTGTGGAAGATTCTGTGTTCCTAGATCGACCTAGTCCTCGACCTCGTGATGCATGTCAATTCTGCTTCACCTTAGCACTAGAAGTGGCTCTTTTTGCTGGGGGCATGAGCTGTTTTGCAGCAGTGTAGAAGCGAGCTTTCTTGGCTTGGTTATGAGGCCGAGCGTAGACCAGCAGCTAATACATGTATTCACTGAGTAGTGGGGTGGGACTGTTTCTTTGCAGCATGCAGTAAGTGGGGTGGGGCTGTTTTGCAGATTTCAGTTGGAACTCCAACAATTTTGTGTCAAGCCATTTGTCCGTCATGCCAATCTTATACGCTGCAGATACTGGCGTCTAGAAGAGAGAAGAGATGGAGCTGTGTCTAGAGTTGTCTCTGTCTTTTTTTTTGTGCTGTTTATATTGTGTTACTAGGACAGTGTTATGTTGCTATGCCCTCGGGATATAAACTAGTTATAACACGTGCACTCGGGCTGCATGGCATATATTGCACTCAGCCCTCGGGGCTGGCGCCCTCGTGCTTCAGTGCAATATATTCCATACATCCCTCGTGCCCGTGTTATAACTATAACATAATTAAAGGCCATGCAGGGTTATATACACATAACTAAATTGGGTCAACATTAATTTTGTTATCACATGTGACCCAGCATAGACATGGCATATTCGACTCCTGGCCACAACAGTACACATACAAATGACCTCAACATGCACTCAAGGAAAACACACTAACAGCTTGGGGAATTATTTGCAGACAAATTACGGACTCTGTCTTCACAATGAACATGCATGTCACATGTACAACAAGGTTCATAGTTTTATACGTCAAAATCTGAATTGATTCTATAATTAAACACAGATCAGATTCCGTACTTATTAAGCATATAGCTATACGTATGACTCAACACTCAAACATGTTCCAGGAATTGAAGCAGGGATTAAGTTACTTCATGGGAAACAGATTATTTGGGAAATCTACATTAGCTGCTATATATAGCACAATTAATGGTTAGGTCAACAGGTGTGTGTATAAAAGTACACCAAGTACGTCAAGATTATTAGATTCAGTAATTATGATTTATAGTCATTAGACAGTTTCTTGTTATTAGTACAGAGTACAGAGGAGATGACGGTGATACCAGCTATCAGTCAAGCGCAGAACAGACCATCCAATACTGGTTCTGATTCTTCAACATCTTCAACACTGTTAATTAGTGGACTTGGTGTTGGTATTCCAGGACTAATCGGTATAGCAATATTTTTGGGAATTGTATGCCGTGTTATGAAAGATAGAATTAATCATCCACGAACTCGAACAATCTCAACTCGAGTGGACCCAGGAGTAAGAAGAATTAGACTCATTCATTACAGACAAACAGAATATAATAACAACGACGACAATGACAACAACAACAACGATGACAACGATGACGTCGCCACCGCCGCCGCCACATTAGCACCACAACAACTTTTGGCTTTCTCACTTCCTCAAACTAGTCAATTAAGACAACCTGTAAACACAGACTCTGATTCTATTGATGAGACAGTCAATGACAGATCATTATCAAATCAGCCACCACCCTCATACTATGAGGTTCAAGCACAAGGAAAAGCTTTGCCTTCTTACACTGAAGTAATACAAGAGAATCGGTTGCAGGAATCAGTTGAAACTATAAATGCTGCTGGTCCAAGTGAAGTAACTGTAGCTCAGGAACAAAGGCAATTTCAGGAAACAGCTGCTACAAGCTAGGATTGACATACGTACTATAGTATACATGTGTAGGTGCAAAGGCACCACACGAAGCACAATGCAATAACTCAGCAAAGCCATGCAAGCAGTTGAGATTGTGAACTATGCACTGTGGCAATTAAGTCAAAATACCAACTACGTACATGCGTGTATAATGACGATATTATACATGTGGATTGATTATATTTATCAACATTGTTAAATTTTCCCAGAATGCCGAAAGAAAGCATGCATACATGCAGCTGAGTACAAAAACACAACACAAACTATATACCCCCGGGTTAGGATTAAGGTTAGGGGTTAGCCCATGCATTGATAACAGGGGTACTATATAGATCCCACTTGAGTGTGTTTAGCAGGGAACTATAATTATGATGTCGATGAGCTATGAAGCCTTGCTTGTACAACCACCTCCAGCCAAATCTCCGCAACTGCGAGACAGTCATGGACTGACTGCATGGTCATCCGATTACAGAAGGGACCGAACTCAATCCTATCTTGACCTTTCGTCTCTCACAGTGTACTCCATCAATCTTGATGCTGATCATAGAAAGAGTTGTATATGTTAAACCAGCAATGTTGATCAAACATTTTTCAGAACCAAATTGACAGCAGTAAAAAAACACAGCATACGTTATAGTTTGGAAATCACTCTAGAACTATAGAGTGCCAGGTAGGAAGTTTTGACATCAATTCTTGTACGTGAAATCGCATTTCCTGTAAAGCCATGCACAAACACATAATGAATGTTTGATGTTGCCACTGCCAACAGATGACCAACATGTACTCAGACATACTAATTTAGGGAAATATGAAACAGGAAGTTACTTCAAAGGAACAGATTATTTGGGAGAAAATGTATGGAATGTATATCATTATAATTACGTCACCACTGACTGACTCATGATTCATAAGACGTTTCACAACTAGACGAAAAACGCCAGATACATTGATTTCTGATAACACAAAGACATTTAAGGCGGCATCAGTTTCGACATCGAGCATTTGTGAACGACCAGAAGTGAATAAATTCTTCAGTACTGTACATATACAGTGGCAATTTAATCTTAAGAAGGCCCCTTGGTAGGGTGGAGCTTTCGAACGCATGATAAAATGTGCAAAACGATGCCTAAGAAAATCCGTAGGGAAAACCTGTCTGACCTTTGATGAACTCTTGTGACAGAGGTGGAAGGGTGCTAAATTCAAGACCCCTTACTTACATGATGTTACAGAGGCCCTGACACCATCTCACCTATATACTGGTCGGATATAGGATCCTCTCTTTCCAGATGCCACAGAGCATGAGAAGACTCACAATGAGGACTATTCTCCTGAGAACCTCACCCGAAGAGCGAGTCATCTCCCTAGAACGCTGGATACATTCTGGAAGCGATGGAAACAGGAGTATTCATTAGAGTTAAGAGAGTTTCATCGCACTCGCCAGCAAAAGGGAGCCACCTATACTCTTCAGGTGGGCGAAGTTGTGGCGGTTTACGCAGATGAAGGACACCCACGAGGAATGTAGAGATTGGGTAGAGTCGAAGAGCTCATCCCAAGCTCAGATGATAAGCTTTATGGCGTGCGTGTAAAGGTAATATCTAAGGGAGGGCAGATCAGGATCATTCGGAGATCTGTCCAACACATAATACCCGCTAGAAGTTCGTACTGATCCCCAAGAGACACAGCACACGAATATGAGTGATCACTCAACTGAGAACGTTATCGTTCGAGCTCAAGATACACAGAACACCGATCGCCCAACTGAGAATGTCGTTGTTCGGGCACGTTCGACTAAATTCTTTTACTGAGTGCTTGATCGAAGATGATGAACTAATGAACTGATTAACTGTATGTGCGTGTATTGATTAGCTATATGTATATCATTATAATTACGTCACCACTGCATGACTATCATTTTACTATCTATTTGTACAACATATCTTGTGCACGTCTGGAGACTCAGTCAGCCACATGTTATATTACATGAAAAAGTGAAACAAAGTGAAGTGAAGTAAATATATAACAAGTAGACAGCTATAATAGGTGAGTGTAATAGAGATCCAGTTAAGAATCCACTACAACATGTGACCCATGCAGCATAGACATGGCATATTGGACTCCTGACCACAACAGTATACATACAAATGATCTCAACATGCACTCAAGGAAAACACACTAACAGCTTGGGGAATTATTTGCAGACAAATACGGACTCTGTCCTCACAACAAACATGCATGTCACATGTATAAGTTGCACTGTACATCAAGTTAGTCATTACAATTACAGACATGTATCTTTTGGGAACCCTGCACTGTATGCTATTGAACATGCCAGCGAATGAAGACACCATAACAATCAATGCCAACCTATAATATTGCTGCTAATGTCACATAATGTTTTCGTATTATTATACTACCGTATAGCTGGTAATTTTCGTTATTTTCGTGGGCAGGCTGACCTCAACGAAATTTTAACGTAGGCGTGGCTTATCGGAACGTAGGAATGCCGTGCAGCCACGAGACTAAACGAAATTTTTACTCACGAAAACCACTGTTTCTCGAGTTGAACAATTTTTTACCCCACGAAACTTACCCGCTATACGGTATACAAGGGAAAACAAACATGCATGCAGAATTGCTACAGACATGTATATAAACACTGCATAAACAGTCATATTTAGATTGTCCCCGAAATAGATGGTCACAATGTCCTTATTGACCGGGGTAACCTTATAAATTAACCTTTAACTAAGCAAACTATAAATTAATGAGTATATATTAATAATTATACAGCTCATCACAATGTATATACAGTTAATACATGCATTACTATTTTGTGTACACTATTGTGGAAATAATAAGACATTTCTCTACATATTGTGATATTACAGTAAGTGTATACTGCTACACAGTCATATGCTATTATATATGTGGCACACTTGACACTATGGATATATGTAAACATAAATATAAGGATGACTGACGTGTATTGTTGGCGAATTATGATGACACATACATGCACAGACAGTGACACACACTCTCATGGATATACTATAAGCCATTCAGTTTCAGCTAGCTCTTGTACTGACATAAGTGCTCTATATCAATGATATCGTTCTCCAATATCTTGCTTTGAAGTCTTGCTTGTACAACCACCTTCAGCCAAAACCTCGCAACCATAATGACTGCGAGAGAGTCACTGTCATCCAGTCACAGAAGGGTCTATTTTGCTTTCAAACTCATTCCCATATCGATCTTTTGTCTCTTGACTATATATAATATAGTGCCATTGTCCACTCAAGGTTTAGAATTTCTAGTTCTGATGTTCGACTCTTCACAGCTATTGGAGTATAATTATGCTGGTGATATAGTCCATTCTTAACACGTAATTAATAGTATAATAAGGCCACTATTCATGTTTCTGGTTTGGGAATCACCCTACATAATGAAAGCACCGCGGGTGCATGCTGATCCGTAGAGGTGCCAAAGCTATAATAACATATACACACATGCATTATATCATGATGGATATTTTTAATTTTGCTGCATGCAGGCAGAAATCCAGGAATCATAGGGAAACTCAAAGAGTGGGTAATGATCGACGATGGATTATTGTTAAAAATTATTGATGCCAAAAGTTCAAGTCTAAAATTAGTGGTTGGATCAGAGCCTTGCAGCTCTCTTCTTACTCTTCCAACTATACCAATAGCTAGAATATAGGCATAACTCGAGAACAAAGCATTATTTTACAAATCCACAAATACTGAAAACATGACTAGAAGCATATAGAAACTCTTACTTGCACTTCATTGATGCTATAGCAGTCTACACAGACACAGACACAGACACAAACAAACACACTACTGTATACCTCGCTTGCGCATGCGCACCGAGGCATAATTAGTGTGAGTGGATGGTTATCACATAACATCCTATTCCTAAAATCACATTTATTAAGCAAGTCACATGCACAGGTTCCAATAAAGCCACAGACACATAATAAACGTTTCAAATATAATATAGTTGGGGAAATATACAACAGGAATTTGCTTCAAAGGAACAGATTATTTGGGAGAAAAAGAAATCTATATTAGCTGTTATCACAATGATCAGGTACCTATAATTCAATTTCTACGGTAATACAATTATAATAAGAGAGTGATCAGATGCAAAAATCGACTGATGCTTCATGTCACAGTCATAATTCCTATCTCAAAATTTCGTCTCTCAACTAGTCCTATCATCCATTCAAGGCTTAGAGAGAATTTCGTCATTTACACATTTTTCACAGCTACTGAGGTACAGCCCATCCGTCTTGACTTGAACAAAATAATATTGACTTGAAGGATATAAGGAAAATAATGTTAACCCTTTAACCGTCGGATTCTTAATTAACAGTGAAGTGAAATGTCTGTAAATTCTCTATCGGGTTTCCAGAGCAATAAAATGCCTAGCAACCATATACCAATAGAATGCCCATACAACAAGGAATAAAATGGTGCAACATGTGTTGCCATAACAACCACGGTTATTACGCTCACCCGTTTTTATCATTTTAAATGCTCGGCCAGCGGTGAGATAAAATCCAAAAATTTTTTTTTATGGATCAGCCTATCATATGGTATAAAGGCTTGACTAAACTTGATTTTCACATCATATGAATGTAACAGTGCTAAGATATATCAATTTGAAGTACAATACGTACATGTAATACTATATCCGTGAACGATCTATGAAATTTACAAGCTCACATAAAGACTGTTCATTAATGCTAATTCTATTTTAGCTATACTATACTTACTACTGATATTCAGGCTATACTATACTACTTGCCAGAGTCACACAGTGAGCCCTCTCCTGGTCTTTCACCGTCCTGGTCCATAGCTCTAGCGTCTAGGTCCATGTCATGCATGTCCTCAGTCCCAGACAGTTCATCAGCGTCTGGCATAAAGCTGGTAGCCTTTGGGAGGTATCCTACTATCCTCTCTCCTTCATAGGCACTGTCATCACCAGAGGAGACATCGCCATTGCTGTCCTCAAGCTGTTCAAGCACATCGGCACAAGTAAACAACCTAGCCATAGCTATAAACTTCGTGCGGTAAGATGCTAATGAAATTTTAATATAGCAACGTGGCTTGGAAAATTCTAGACTAAATTGCACGTGATTCTACAGCTCTTCCTCTATACAGGGATGTGCGTAGTTCGAGCTACTTCCTAAGTATCGCAGAATTAGAATTTCGCAAAAAAAGTCACTATTGCGGGCCACGATCGTGGCCCGTGACGGTTAAAGGGTTAAACGTTAAATCAAAATAAATTCTAAGTTTTTTCTGAACCCCAAAATCGAGAGCAGTAAAAATCACAGCATGCACACGCTATATTATAGTCAATGCCAACAGATGACCAGAACATTATGAATTTCGGCCTAATAGAATAACAATTAAGGTTCATGGTTAAAAGGATTCTATATAGTTAAACACAGATCAGATTCCGTACTTAAACATAGCTACTCAAACACGCTCCAGGAATTGAAGCAGGGATTAAATTACTTCATGGGAACAGATTATTTGGGATAATAGCTGCTATATAACACAATAATAATAATAACACAATAATGGTTAGGTCGACAGGTGTGTGTATAAAAGTACACCAAGTGAGTCAGATTCAGTATAATTATTAGACACTTTCTTGTTATTAGTACAGAGGAAATGACGGTGATACCAGCTATCAGCCAAGCGCAGAACAGACCATCCAATACTGGTTCCGATTCTTCAACATCTTCAACACTGTTAATTGGTGGACTTGGTGTTGGTATTCCAGGACTAATCGGTATAGCAATATTTCTGGGAATTATATGCCGTGTTATGAAAGATAGAATTAATCATCCACGAACTCGAGCAACCTCAACTCGAAGAATTCAATACAGACAAACTAACAACGACGACAACTACAATGACAACGACAACGATGACGCCGCCACCGCCACTGTCGCCACATTAGCACCACAACAACGTTTGGCTTTCTCACTTCCTCAATTAAGACAACCTGTAAACACAGACTCTGATTCTATTAGTGAGACAGTCAATGACAGATCATTATCAAATCAGCCACCACCCTCATACTATGAGGTTCAAGCACAAGAAAAAGCTTTGCCTTCTTACACTGAAGCAATACAAGAGAATCGGTTGCAGGAATCAGTTGAAACCATAAATGCTGCAGGTCCAAGTGAAGTAACTGTAGCTAAGGAACAAACGCAATTTCAGGAAACAGCTGCTACAAGCTAGGATTGACATACGTACTATAGTATACATGTGTAGGTGCAAAGGCATCACATGAAGCACAATGCAATAACTTAGCAAGCCATGCAAGCAGTTGAGATTGTGAACTATATATGCACTGTGGCAATTATACGTACATGCATGTATAAATACATGTGGACTGATTATATGTTTATCAACATTGTTAAATTTTCCCAGAATGCCGAAAGAGAGCATGCATGAAGCTGAGTACAAAAACACAACACAAGCTATGCCCCCATGCATTGATAACAGGGTATTATATATAGATCCCATGCTCTTGAGAGTGTTTAGCAGGGAACTATATACAATGATGTCATGAGCTATGAAGCCTTGCTTGTACAACCACCTCTAGACAAATCTCCGCAACAATGACAAGAGCGAGACAGTCGTGGACTGCATGGTCATCCGGTCACAGAAGGGACTGTCTGGCTATTGAACTCAATCCCATCTCGATCTTTTGTCTTAGAGTCATTTTCGACTCTTCACAGTGTACTCCATCCATCTTAACTCGTTGACTTGCTGATCATAGAAAGAGTTTTATATGTTAAACCAGCATTACTTGAAATGTTGATCAAACATTTTTCATCGACAGCAGCAAAGAAAAAACACAGCATAAGCTATAGTTTGGGAATCACTCTAGAACTATAGAGTGCCAGGCAGGAAGTTTTTACATCAATTCTTGTACATAAAATCGCATTTCCTGTAAAGCCATGGCACAAACACATAATAAACGTTTGATGATTGCCACTGCCGACAGATGACCAACATGTACTCAGACATGCTACAGGAAGACAATGTTTGGGGAAATATGAAACAGGAAGTTACTTCAAAGGAACAGATTATTTGGGAGAAAATACGAAATCTTAATTATAGCTGTTAACACATAATCAGGCCAACAGGTCGACGTATATAAGTACACTCGATCACTATATAGAGTCAGTAAAAACAGCTATATAGTGATTAGTATACAGTTTTTAAGTACATGCAGAGGAGATGACGGTGATACCAGCTATCAGTCAAGCGCAGAACAGACCATCCAATACTGGCCCCAATTTTTCACCACTAATATATGGTGGACTTGGTGGAATTCCAGGACTAATTTGTATAGCAATATGTCTGGGGTGTATGTGCCGTCATTTGAGACATAGAAATAATCACCCACGAAGATTTATGTTTCGAGTGGAGCCAATTGCAGGAGTAAGAACAGCTAGGGCCACTTATCAGAGAGGAGCAGAATATAATGCTGCTGCCACAATACAACCACAACAACCTATCGCTTTCTCAATTCCAATGGTACCTCAAACTAGTGCATTGAGACAACCTGTAAACACAGACTCTGATTCTATTGGTAAGACAGTCAACGACAGATCATTATCAAATGAACCACCACCCTCGTACTATAAGGTTCAGGAACAAGGAACAGCTTTACCTTCCTACACTGAAGTAATACAAGAGAATAGATCACAAGAATCAGTTGAAACTATAAATACTGCTGGTCCAAGTGAAATAACTGTGGATCAGGAACTTCAGGAAACAGTCACTACAAGAATCGACATACCACATCCAAGTGAAGGTGCAGAGACGTCACATGAAGCACAAGACAATACCGTATAGTGCTAGAAATGTATGCGTGATATTACACTCTAATGCTATTTATGTGAGTGTCTATCATACTGTATATCGCACAATTATTGGCTTTTATTCGAGGCCTGCATGTATACAATCCCTATTGAAATCGCGACATTTAATCGCAAATTAATAGCATAAATAAAATCGTATAGCGTTTTCGTAGCCTTAAAATTGGCCAAAACGCAATATTTTAACTAGATACGTAGCACTATAATGGCATAATTATGCAGAAACAACAAGAAGTTGGAGTAAATGCTACAAGACTATAGCTCGGACAGATTGTGAACAATGCCATATAATAATCATTACCTGAGGTGCGCGTGGGCGGCCACGGGTATAGTAGTCTGTTGGTTGGTTTGTTTGTGATAGCCTTTTCTACTCACCTGGATGCCACAGCACTGCGTTTACAGCATGGATAGCCTTCATACAACAATATCTTGGTTTAAATAGTGGCAGATTTTGATGTTAAAGCTTCTTTGTCGAGCAAAAGCTAAGAAGCTTGAACTTGCACATTGGGCAGCTAGCTAGCTACACGTGGCCTTGACTATGCATTTGCAGCTGAAGTGATCCTTACCAGGAACAATTGACAGTCAAAGCATGGTTATTGACTGACTCTGGATCCTATACTCTAGCCTGGCAGGAGCCATACTTCTCTAAGTCTAAGACTCCAGGCTTCTTTGCTGTGATCCCAGTCCACAGTCCATGATGCATGTACATTGTTAATTGCTCTTGAGCCGTTACTGTGCTAGTCAGTCATACATGTTACATGCACTGCATTATAATTATATCACTCTTCTGGTTTCTTTATTCATGTCACCAGCCGAGGGTTTGCACTTCAGTGCTCTAGTTATAATGTTTATTTGAAAAAGGATAATTTAGAATGCCGAAATTGAGAGTGTATAGAAGTTATCCTATTCCCAGGGGTAGTATAATTATGATGAAGTAGATGTGAAACATGCACTGAAGAGATGTGCATGTATCACTCATTCTAGTAAAACACAGATGTATAGCACTTTATAGTAAGCTAATCAGTGCATGCTAGCTATATAACTTTGGGTAAGCGTTTGATGTCAATAAAATCAAAACCACAACAGTACACACATAGAAAAGACCTCAACACTCAAATATGCTCATGCAAGGAAAACAAAATTATAACGCAGGAAGTATAAAGTGGATTACTGGGAAGACATGAACTTTGTCATCACAGCTGATTATAGGTCAGCCTGTCATCCATATGTATATAAGTAAGTAACAGTCAGTATAGCTATACAGTACAGCTATTCATTATAGCAAAGTGTCGATCATTATTAGTAGAGAAATATGACTGTGATACCACCTATCAGCCAATCGCAGAACAGAACATCCAATATTGATCCCTCTGGATTATCGTGGTTATATTATGTTGCAATTGTTGTTGGTGTAGTCTGTATAACAGTGTGTCTGATATGTATATGCTGTCATTTGAGAAAGAGAAATGATCGTCCACAAGAATCTACTAGGTCTAACGTAGTGCCAAGATTTATCGAAACAAGCGGGGCCACTTATCATAATCAGAGAGGAGCAGAATATAATGTCGACACAAGACCACAACAAACGTTCACTTTCTCAATTCCAATGGTTCGAGCATTAAGACAACCTGTAAGCACAGACTCTGATTCTATTGATGAGATAGTCAATGACAAATCATTATCAAATCAGCCACCACCCTCATACTATGAGGTTCAAGCACAAGGAAAAGATTTACCTTCTTACACTGAAACAATACAAGAGAATCGGTTGCAGGAATCGGTTGAAACTATAAATGCTGCTGGTCCAAGTGAAGTAACTGTAGCTCAGGAACAAATGCAGCTTCAGAAAACAGCCACTATAAAAGGATTCACATCGTATGGCGTCCTATAGTGCAGGTGCAGAGGTGTCACGTGAAGCACAAGACAACACAAGTTATTTCATGAGAACAGATAATTTGGGAGGAAACACAAAATCTATATATACGTAGCTGTTAACAATGATTAGGACAACATGTACGTGTGTACACCAAGTTAGTCGATCACTATAATTATATAGATTCAATAATTATATAGCTAGCCATTATTAGCACAGTTTCTATGTTATAGTATAGACGAGATGACGGATTTAAGAACAGTGTTAATAATTAGTGTAAGTGTTAATAATTAGTGTAAGTGGTGGTGATACTCTAGGACTATGTTGTATAGCAATATGTCTGGGAATTGTCTGCCGTATTTTGAACGATACAAATAATCGTCCATGAACTCTATTGGAGCCAAGAAAAGTAAGAACAGGCAGGGTCACATATACAAGGATTGACATGCCATGGTGTGCGGAGGCGTTACATCACTCAGCAATTACAACAACCAATTGGATATTAAACAACTTAGAGTATCTTAACTGTGAGTTTGATATCTCAATTTGTCATGACCAGTGACAATTGATCTTAAACCACATCATATAGCGCACTTAAAATGACCCCAACACTCAGACATGCTACAGGAAGACAATGTTTGGGGAAATATGAAACAGGAAGTTACTGCAAAGGATTATTATTTGGGAGAAAAATACAAAGTCTAAATAGCTGTTAACACATAATCAGGTCAATAAGTCGTGCTTAAGTACACTGAGTTAGTCGATACTGCAAAGGATTATTATTTGGGAGAAAAATACGAAGTCTAAATAGCTGTTAACACATAATCAGGTCAATAAGTCGTGCTTAAGTACACTGAGTTAGTCGATCACTATAGAGTCAGTAATTATATAGCTAGTACAGTTTTTGAAGTACAGATGAGATGACAGTGATACCAGCTATCAGTCAAGCGCAGAACAGACTATCCAATACTGGCCTCAATTTTCAACACTGATATTTGGTGGACTTGGTGGTGGTATTCCAGGACTAATCTGTCTAGCAATAATTATGTCTGGGGTGTATGTGCCGTCATTTGAGACATAGAAATAATCTCTCGAGTGGAGCAAATTGCAAGAGTAAGAATAATAGCCTCCTTCACTGGCCTCTGAAGAAGAAGTGCGGCCTGGAATTGAAGCAAGAGTAAGAACAGCTAGGGCCACTTATCAGAGAGGAGCAGAATATAATGCCGCCGCCACAGTAGAACCACAACAACCTATCGCTTTCTCAATTCCAATGATACGTATGCATCAAACTAGTGCATTGAGACAACGTTATATTGGTGAGACGGTCAATGACAGATTAATTATTATCAAATGAACTACCACCCTCATACTTATAAGGTTCAAGCACAAGGAACAGCTTTGCCTTCTTACACTGAAGTAATACAAGAGAATAGATCGCAGGAACTATTTTGGGTGTGGTTTAACTGGAAATAGAGAGCAGCATTATCCTCTAGACAGAACCGCATCAATTAGATTTGAGGTAGGGTCGTTTTTAGCAGTGGCTATTTTCTGAAATGTGGCCACCATGCTATTTTCGGCCAAGCTGCACGATCCCAAGGGTGGCCGGATTAACAAGAGTCTACTGTATCGAGATGGGAATGAGTTTAATAGCAAAATGGACTCGGATTACAGTGACTGTTTCGCGGTGGTCATAGTTGCGAGGCTTTGGCTAGAAGTGGTTGTACAAGCAAAACTTCAAAGCAAGAAGTTGGAGAACAGTCAGTGTCATTGGATAACGAGCACTTACGGACAACAACTTGAACTGAATGGCTACGTATATACATAATTTCATGAGCGTGCATGTATGTCATCATGCATTTAGCCAACAATTTTTTATAATTTGTGATTCACAATCACATTCTACTGCCTATATTGTACCATGTCATATGCCTTAAATCAGTACATGTATACAGTGAAACCTCTAATCCCTTATATATAAAACAGCCATTTAACTGTGTTAGCAGGCCACTTCTCTTTATTGCTGGCAACCATGCAGGTCAATATTACACACACAATAATTATTAAGGGTGACCACAGGTTTCATTGTGTATAACACAACACGTACATACATATTTATAAGCAAGTGTATATCATAATACAGTATATATAGTACAATCATGTGTAGCATCAGAATTATAAATAAATGCACATGCAAGTTGATAAGTTGTTTAATGCATGTACAAACACAAGGGAGATCATTTCCTTTGTGAACGTTATACACTATACTTTTCACAAAAGAGCTAACAGTAGCAGCCAACTATCAAAGAATTTGTATGCTAATAAGTATTCTTGGCTCAGAGAAGACACTACACTTAGGTCACAGTATAGGACAGTATAGACACATCAGAAGCAGCTAACAATCTATTATAGCTACCTAAAGAGCAGTTAGAGTATACTTCTGAGATTCAAAAGTCTATACATGTATATAGCTTATATGTACCAGTAGCTGCTCACTAATGGAGAGACCGGGTCTTACCATCCCCACAGAGTCACTAAACACAGTCATTATTGTGAGCACAGCCTCTGCTACTGGACTTATTGTGCTACTGGTACTCAACCTCTTTGTGTGTGGATGTATCGTGGCAATGTGCCTCAAACAAAGAAATGAACCAACGTACCAACGATGCACACCGACGTCAGTGCCTTCAGTGCCTTCGATTAGGGCTCCTGTTAGAGTACAGTTCCAAGAAGAAGCTAACTACTCTGAAATAGCTCCTCGTACTGAAGACATGTTCCAAATGAGGCTAATACAGAATCATCGTATTACAATGAGTCAACCACATTTGATGACAACGTCATTTGGACCTCACGGTCTACATAGTGAACATGTAGCTATGAGTCAACCGCACTTGTCTACAAGACAATGGATATCGCAGAGAACAACTTCTTTCGAGAATATTTACTCATCAGTCGTGGATTCTCAAGAAGATCTAACCGAAGAACACATCCACCAGGTACATGCATGCATACACGTACAATGTCTGCTAATACAAGCTAGTAGTAAATCATTATGACACCCGGCTCATTAGATTAGGCACAAAATGCCATAGGCTAATGGTACAGAGTCCCCGTAGATTAAGTATACAGACAGATAGAGGATTCATAGATAATTCAGGCACACATGGATTAGTGAATCTCATCAGTTTGATAAGGTACAAACTATTGCACTCTCTTAAAGGTGTACATATAGTACAGTACATATAGTACAGTACATGTACATGATGGTCTAACCTCTCTAATTGCATGGGGAGGCAGTGAACATTTGCACTGATACAAAAGCAGTATAATTATGAACATCAACTCTCCTACGTCTTTTAAAAACAGTCGCTATGTATTAGAGTGAACTTCTTTATGTCCACACCTTTATGCCCTACATAATTATGCTCATATACAAATTGTGCAAAGGTTAGGCCAGCCATTATTACACCAGCAAAATTTAAGTACCATGTATAAAATCGTTTCTCAGCATAAGTATACACAAATGCTCCGAGGCTCTGAAGTGTTGTGATGGTGTATGTACGGTAGCTATAAAGTACATTATTATAATATTGCTATACAGGTCCCTTTGTACCGTGAACTGGAGGGGGTGCCCATGAGAAGGGAGTACTCGAGTGAGAGACATCTGTCACTAGGGGAACGAGCATACACACTACAGAACTCGCTGTCACAGAGCGCAGAAATAACACTGATTTAGGAAACGCTTAATTATCACTGTTATCTATTTATTGTGTTTACGAATACTTATAGGGACTGTATTTTCTGAAAGTGCATGCCAACATTTAATGATATAATCTAAGAATAGCAACAACAATACCTGAAACTAAAAAACGTTCACAAGATTATTGTAAAACAAAATTGAAAGTGCATTATAATTATGCAAACAATCTCCAAATGTTTACTAAGCATGGGTATTTCGTTTACTACAACAAGTTCAAACACGGTTAAAATTTCGCAAGCAATAGCAAATGAAATATTCACAACAAATTACCCACTGCATTCAAAAACTATTACACAGATGATTACTGAAGCTACAGTTATCCACACAATGTTAAGTCTTAGAGAACATCTCTTAACAACACGCACAGCTTATAACTATAGTAAAACCATAACAGAAAACGTATGGGGATTTCATATTAAAGCACCTGACAATGCAATGGTACACATTGTACAGTTAGAAATGAGCCTCAACGTTAATTATACAGTATTAATTACTAGCAAGTGAAAACCTTTGCGACTAAGCCAAATCAGCAGAAATGTTTACACTTTCGCGATCTGCGTTCTGGCAAGGATCATCATATCATCGTAATATCTGTATTAAATAGGTTTTTGCGAAGCAATCAAAACTCGCAAAATTCGCGTATGTTTGATGCTCGATGCTCGCAAACATTCTAGTAATAGTAATTACGGTGGTTGCACTCAAACTAATGTGGTTAGCCCTTTATTTACATAATTGCACAATGAATCGACAGTCCATAAATTATTATGCCCACTACAAAAACATTCTCTTTACAAAAATGTACATTTCAACCATTCTTTCTATTGACTGACTCACTGCATGTAGACTGTTCCTGAGGTTATCCATAACGTGGTTGAGGTTGCCAGCTATGACCTTTGCCCTCCTCTCAAGGTCACCCAGGACGTCGGGATCAATGAGGGACACACCCTCCGAGAGCTGGGACAGAGGTAACGTCCAAATCAGTGAAATAAAAAAAAAATGACATGTAGTGGGCATAACAATTAAAATTAACGTATGGCCTGTGTATACAATAGCTACGTAGCAACTACGTTCTTATAAATTTTTCAATGCTACATGTAGGACTAAAATTGAGATATTGGCCTCCTCTTCCTATGGTTGATACAGCTGGCACTTGATAAGTAATTAAAAGGTCACGTACAAGTACAGTGTGTATTGTAAAAACAAATGAATGTGTGTGCAGCTAGAACGAATAGAGCTTACCCCAACTTCGTAGGAGTTCTCTTCAGCGTCTGTACAGTACATGAACAAAGTCACATCAGAGCATTAGTTAATAATTATGTTATGTTAATTGCAATGTATAAACTTAGTAGTACTTGGACTGAAAGATCACGAGATATACTCACTAGCTGTTCCGGATAAAGATCTTTCCCAAGATCTTTCTTTATCATAAACTGAATGTACGTATTAACGATTTAGATACCCACGCATGTAGCCACGCCCACCTTCACTGTCCTCTCCCTCCACCTCCGCCCCCTCCTCTCCGTCATACTTCTCCAGTACATCAACTGCCACCTCATCAGCCACCAGCTCACTGTGGGGGGTATTACATGTTTAATTGAAATACTCTAGGGGTACCCTCAGGCTAGAAATACACGCACAAAACCATTGTGGCATCAGAATAAAATGTATTCTGCTGCGCTATATATACTACAGACCTTAACATAGAGGTAATCTACACCATGATGATCGATGTAAGCTAGGTAGGGTTAGGGTTAGTCCATATAACCTACTTTCATTCACATGTTCTAGACCCATACCCCTAACCTGAACCGAAACCCAGCTAGTGTACACCTTATACGAAATGCAAAAACTTTATACTCAATATTTACTGTAAGTAGCCTCTTGGACATCGATGTATAATTATTTGCACGAGCAAAAAGGAAGTACATTCACACACACCCACACCCACACCCACCCACGCACACACACAAGAACACACCTCTTATTATTCTTGCTGGTGGGTCTGGCATAGAGCAAACCAGGGGATTCGAATTCCGTAACCCTGGCAATGTTGCCCTCCTTATTGATCATTAGATAAGGGGACATTCGTCCACTCTTCTCGCCCCCTGAGGCCACATCTGTTTCCTCAGTACCTGTTCGTCCCACCTCACCACCTGTGGCCAACTGCTCCTCATTAACTGATGTGTCTAATAAACAAAATTTGAATATTCGCAGGGATTATCTTCAGAGTGAACAACAACGCACACTATAATTTCGGACATAGTTAAGTATATGAATATGGGGATAATCCACGGGTATAATGGACATGGATGAGACACAATCAAGAGATTTACTATATAGCAAAGGTGAAATAAGTGCATGTATAATAATTATGGTTGTGGCATACTTCGCACACAGTACAGTACATACAAGTGTGCACACCTTGCTGCTGATTCCGTCGTAATTCTTCAATGGAAGATAAACTTGTTGCAGCATCTTCTGTTTGTGGCAATGGTGAGGCAGAAACAATGGAGCCTGTTTCAGTTTCAGTGTCCTCTAGGCTCGTAAAACTTGAAGGATCCTGAACACTACTAGACAGCACCTCTACTGTCTTAGCTGAAGAAGCACAACTCTCTGTGCCTTGACTATTGCTTTGTCCCACCATGGGGAGCGGCTGTGTGGGTGTGGTCTCCGTAACGTTGGCCTCAACTTTGAACCAACCGTCTGAAGAGACACTACAGTTGTCAGTCTGAGTATGCTCAGTAGTCTCGGTGGCCACACTAGGATGCTCAGTGTTCTCGGTGGCCACACTAGGAGGGTGGGGCTGGGTGGTCTGGTCAATTTCATTGTTATCAGAGAAATGACTTGACTCTGATTCAGCACTGGAGAGGGAGACTAAATCATCATCTGATTGGTCGGATTTAGCGTCCTGGTAACATGTTCTGGTATTGGCGTTCTCTAACAATCCATTATCTGAAAGAAAAAATCCTAATGAACTACACAAGTACCTAGACCATCTGTGTGGTACTGGGTACTTTACGGTCATGATTGAATAACACAAACTACAAGCATTAGACAATCTGTATGCAATGAGTTCATGTGGTTGGCTTGCTACTGGGTACTGTATGGGTGACGGGTGCATGTAGTCAGTATAGTAGTACATGATCACTACTGTTTTAGCTATTGTGTGCAATTGATTGCAAGCCTGATAATGATCTCAAGAGTACACTAAACACAAGGACTTGACTTACCAGACATTATGCAGCCTGTAGATACAGCTAGAGTGTGAGGTTGAGAAAAAACAGAGAGAAATTTAGTTGAGCTTGTGCTGATCTGATTGCTTGATAGGTGGAGCCTCGTTTTGAGAATTTGGGGGAGGGGCTGCTGCAAGGTGGAGATCAGATAATCTCTATAGTGATCGGCACTTCTAACAAAAAGACAGCCCCTCTTGCATTTATATTTGTATGGTGCTTCGGTTGCAGAGCTCAAGATGCGTTGTGTGCAAGTCTGGAAAGAGGATGTCAAAGGCAAAGACGGCGAGAGTCTACCGTAAGGGCTCCATTTCTTGTAATACCATCTTGTAAATGGAGTAGATCTGGCTTGCCACCACCTGGCACGAAGGGTTGGTGTGCACTATATAGATCACTGCCACATCGCTCTATTCCTGCAGAATCTATGACATAGCTTTTCACCCTGATGGAAGACGAATGGTCGTGGCTGCTGGGAAGGTGGTCTTGGTGAGTCAAGCACAAGCATAAGCACACTAAACCTACGTACATGTAGTCGGATCACAAATGGTTATTCGGGATCAATATGAACACAAAATATAATTTCATGGTTGTTAATAATGGTAACAGTAAAGATAATTGTTTAAATGGTGCAGGTGTACAACACAGAGGATGGTAAGATGGTGGATAACCTGAAGGCTCACAAAGACACAGTCTACACTGTCTCCTACTCCAGAGATGGTAAGGGTCCCTTAACCTCTTCTTATACCGCTAATCTACCGTATTACTAGAATGTTTTGCGAGCATCAAACATTTGCAAATTTTACGAGGGTTGATCAATAAAATCCGGAAAACCTAAATTATTACTTGTAAATACACACGATCCTTGCCAGAACGCAATAGTTAGATCGCAAAGGATCAACTTTTCTGCTGATTTGGCTCATTCGCAAAGGTTTTTCACCTGCAAAATATTCTAGTAATACAGTAATTGGCGATTTAAAATTTGGCGACCCTCAGATTTGCCAAATACAAATACATGTACTATGGGACTAATTATACATAATTTAATTTATTTCTGTTCACTCTTGATGACCCGTCTATTAATCAGCACATGGGAGAAGTAGATGCATAATTATATAGCTTTGAATGAACAAAAGTATTCAACTATTCAACCATGCATTACCTTAATGATACATGTAGGAGCCTCTGTGTACCACCTCCACACGTACACAGGTCAGACGTTTGCCTCAGGCAGTGCTGACAAGCAGGTGGTCCTGTGGAGCAACGATGAGCTCAAGGGCATTCTCAAGTACGGTCACAGTGACCTCATTCAGTCGCTGCAGTACAACCCAGTGTCCCAGCTACTGCTCAGCTGTACTACCAGCGAAGTTGGTGAGTGTGTGTGAGCAGTGTGGGTGGAGATGTACTCTAAGTGCGGTTTGGTGTGCAATGCACATGAGTGTGCTTCCTTTTCGAGAATCGCAATTGTGTATGTGTTTGTAAATCAATTGTTCCATGTAGTCCTCGATAGTATAGTGGTAAGTATCTCCGCCTGTCACGCGGAAGACCCGGGTTCGATTCCCGGTCGGGGAGCTCCTTTTTTGTACTTTTTGCACCTTCCTTCAAAACTGTGGTCCCTGGTATAGCGTTGCTCAGCATTGACTGAATGCGTGGTCCTCGATAGTATAGTAGTAAGTATCTCCGCCTGTCACGCGGAAGACCCGGGTTCGATTCCCGGTCAGGGAGCTCCTTTTTTTGTACTTTTGCACCTTCCTTCAAAACTGTGGTCCCTGGTATAGCGTTGCTCAGCATTGGCTGAATGCTTTTAGTGTGTGGTCCTCGATAGTATAGTGGTAAGTATCTCCGCCTGTCACGCGGAAGACCCGGGTTCGATTCCCGGTCGGGGAGCTCCTTTTTTGTACTTTTTGCACCTTCCTTCAAAACAGTGGTCCCTGCATTGGCTGAATGCTGTAGTGTGTGGTCCTCGATAGTATAGTGGTAAGTATCTCCGCCTGTCACGCGGAAGACCCGGGTTCGATTCCCGGTCGGGGAGCTCCTTTTTTGTACTTTTTGCACCTTTCTTCAAAATTGTGGTCCCTGGTATAGCGTTGCTCAGCATTGGCTGAATGCTTGTAGTGTGTGGTCCTCGATAGTATAGTGGTAAGTATCTCCGCCTGTCACGCGGAAGACCCGGGTTCGATTCCCGGTCGGGGAGTTTCTTTTTTACACCTTCACCGTAAAAATTTGGTCCTGGGGTATAGCGTTGCTCAGCTTGGCTGGATTCTTGTAGTGTGTGGTCCTCGATAGTATAGTGGTAAGTATCTCCGCCTGTCATGCGGAAGACCCGGGTTCGATTCCCGGTCGTGGAGTTTCTTTTTTGCACCTTCACCGTAAAACTTTGGTCCTGGGGTATAGCGTTGCTCAGCTTGGCTGGATTCTTGTAGTGTGTGGTCCTCGATAGTATAGTGGTAAGTATCTCCGCCTGTCACGCGGAAGACCCGGGTTCGATTCCCGGTCGGGGAGTTTCTTTTTTACACCTTCACTGTAAAAATTTGGTCCTGGGGTATAGCGTTGCTCAGCTTGGCTGGATTCTTGTAGTGTGTGGTCCTCGATAGTATAGTGGTAAGTATCTCCGCCTGTCGTTCGATTCCCGGTCGTGGAGTTTCTTTTTTGCACCTTCACTGTAAAACTTTGGTCCTGGGGTATAGCGTTGCTCAGCTTGGCTGGATTCTTGTAGTGTGTGGTCCTCGATAGTATAGTGGTAAGTATCTCCGCCTGTCACGCGGAAAACCCGGGTTCGATTCCCGGTCGGGGAGCTTCTTTTTTGCACCTTCACTGTAAAACTTTGGTCCTGGTATAGCGTTGCTCAGCATTGGCTGAATGCTTATAGTGTGTAGTCCTCGATAGTATAGTGGTAAGTATCTCCGCCTGTCACGCGGAACACCCGGATTCGATAGTGTGTAGTCCTCGATAGTATAGTGGTAAGTATCTCCGCCTGTCACGCGGAACACCCGGGTTCGATTCCCGGTCAGGGAGCTTCTTTTTTGTATTGGTGAACATGTAATCATGAATCATTACCGTACATAAGTGCGTTAACTGGGTCCCTTTCCACTATCATAATGGTCATTGATTCACACACAGGCTAATTAAAGAACAACACTTCTGGCGCCTTAGATATTTTCCTGATGATCTTTACCCATTGCAGGACTGTGGTCTCCTGAGCAGAAGTCGGTGATGAAGACCAAAGTTACCTCTAAATGTCTTTGCTGCAGCTGGACCAATGACGGGCAGTTCTTTGCAGTGGGACACTATAACGGCACTGTTACTATCTGGACAAAGGTGAGCAGACCAACAGTGACTGACACTGGCCTTATAGCTCATGTATGTAGACCAACACAATGGCTGTAGTACATAGTTGGCATGCTGACTAAGGTTGAAACACATGCTATTCGGAGTGTGATGACAGAAGTACCGACTAATTCTAAGTAGCTGGTACAATGAATGAGTTCAGTGTGTTTATATATACAGTAGAACCTCGCTAATCCGGACCCCTTTAATCCGAAACCTCGCAAATCCGGACAAAATGCAAACTGAAAAAGAGGAGGGGCTGTCAGTAGAATGGACTACTGCGCATGCGCAATCCATATTGCTTTGCTGAATCAGCAATAATAAACTGCTCAAGACAATGGCCACTGCAAAGAAAACGAAGAAAGAGCTCGCAAGACTCACTGTATTTTAGAGAAAGTTGAGATAAAAGACTATTCTAGCTAGCAGCTTCCCTTCTGGCCACAATAATATCATAATACATGTATAAAAGTGTCTTCGTTAATGATATTCATAATCAATTAATAACATCTGTTAATCCGGAAATTTCATGTATTCGGATGGGGTCTGGTCCCGCTCTATTCGGATTAGCAAGGTTCTACTGTAGTCAATTCGTGATTGAATATTCATGTAAATTACATGAACTAGTAAGAGTGTGTGACGGTGTGTGTGTGACGGTGTGTGTGATGGCGTGTGTGTGTGACGTGCATGTCCTGACCTCCACTCTTACAGACTGCCGAGAAGAAGAACACTATAACAAGAGAGGGAGATGCTCCTATATGGACCCTCTCCTGGAACCCTTCGCGGTGAGACTTTTATCACATAATTATAGTGCTAGGAAAAATTCCCGTTTGAAAATAGTTAATTGTACACTGTCAGGGATGTGTACCCACACAGTGGTGGTTGGTACTAACCCCCTTAGGACTAGTCTACTACATAAAACAGGCAAATTTGTTTGCTGAATTGAGATTGAGGATTGTACTACTTACAAAAATGTTAGGCACATCCCTGCACTGTTGAATAGGAGTTGAATAGGAAGATTTTACTAAACTACCTCTGTACATGTAGCTGCTCTAATACATTGTTAGCTTACGTACCTCCATCCCCCCTCCTCTCCTAGGGATGACCATCGTGACAAGTTGACTGTGTGTGATTGGAACAAGAAACTGAGCTTCTATCAACTCAACGGCAAACAGGTATTATATCGAAATAAGTTATGTGCTACGTTAATTCATATCCCCTGCACTGCTCATATTTGATTGAGTGCATGCATGTACAGTAACAGTAGTGTACAATAAAAGTAAAGTCAGTGTGTATGTGCACAGGTTGAAACGCATACTGTGCTGCTTCAACTGGCTGTTAAAAAGAGTAACCTGCTTATACATGTAGAGTAGTCGTAATACAGTGTGTATGTGTTATTCACATTACACATGTGACTGTGTAATAAATATGTGTGACTTAATTGTATGTACGCGTATGTGAGCTGTTTATTTCCCCATGGTACAGGTCGGCAAAGATCGTAAACTTGATTATGATCCGACCTGTGTGTCGTACTTCCCTGGGGGAGACTTCTCAGTCATTGCAGGCTCAAACAGCAAGGTCAGCTATAATCTAGTGATCCATGTGTTGTACTCTTACGTCATTCAGATAGTCGAACATGATTGACCAGTGTTATAGAACTTTTACAGCTCCAAAAGAGCTACAGAACTTTATACATTGTATGCTCTATTTTTGAAAGTGAGCTTCCCTAACTTACGTATAACGAATTGTCTTTGTGCACTGAAATTGTACGTACACTGCACAATGTGTTCTCACTACCCCACCATCCCTAACCCTAACCCTAACCCTAACCCTAGTCCCACCACCTCCCCTCCTTTAGGCTAGTATATACTCAAAGGACGGGGTGATGCTATCATCAGTCGTGCAGGGAGAGTCTTGGATCTGGTGTTGCAGGGCCAAGCCGGGCAAGGAGCCTTATCAACTGGTGGGTGGGTGGGTGGGTCGTGATTTCTGTACAATTAAGCTTACATGTTTGTACATCAGTACATCAGTGTCTGCATACATTCAATGTAATAGTACTATTATGTGTGCATTGTGAAGTAATGAGCTCGCTACCACAACTATGTATGCGTACACCAGCTAGTGGTGTGTCTGAAGAGGTGACTATTTGCATTCCTCAATAATATTTGCCTCTTTTATGTAGTAAACAAGGGTAACTAGTAAACTGGTGGTTATTTTTGTCTAGAGGTGGTTTTAGTACGAACCCCACCACCATCCAGTATTGGCACATTCCTGACATCCTGCCCTTATCGTGGCTTTTGTTTATAGCCTGTACATGTGCAGCTTGATAGAGTCTATGTCCCGACATCTACATGCACCTCCCCATTCCCCCACCCCACCCTTCACTGCAGGTTGTTGGTCGTGATGATGGAACACTGTCTCTACACCAGCTCACTTTAAACACTGTTCACGGACTCTACAAAGAAAGGTGGGTGGGTCTGTTTGATTGAGATGTGATTCCATATCTTCCCTGGCACTTTGTAGAGTACAGTAAAACCTGGCGATTGTAACCTCATAAATAGGCAGGTCACCCTCTATAGTATACAGCGCCAGGTTAATGGACCTCAAAGTCTCCATAGCATGCATATGCTGGTACCTGTGTTAGCAGGCTACCTCTTTGTAACAGCCATCGTTGGTCTGCCAATGGTGACTGCTATAAACATGTTTCACTTACAGCACCACAAAAAGCAAGGATGAATTTCTTACTACAGTACTGATGTGATCTCCTAAACTGTACAATGTGTATTGTCCCTTGTTGCGACCAATGAGATGTGTTAGCAATAATGTAATCCCATCATGCAGATATGCGTACCGTGAGCGCCTGACTGATGTGGTAGTGCAGCACCTGCTGACCAACGACAAAGTGACCATCAAGTGTCGGGACATGGTCAAGAAGATTGCCGTCTATAGGAACAGACTTGCTGTAAGTTAATGTTCATCAGCTCACTCACTATATGTAGCGAGTCAGTTATTTACAAAAGAAGACTTATGTCCACGTGTACATGCATGATACACTGTACTTGTACCCATTGATCTTCAAACAGCCATAACTTGAGTTAATTCCGATCTCAATGATTTTCTGAAAGCTCACTGCAAGATCTACCAATCAGGTGGTGTGGCGAATCAAATATGATTTTTTGGGGTCATTTTTGACAGAAAACCATGGCTATACATTTTTTTAAGTGAGGGAAAAATGCAAAATTGGGCCCCATCAAAATTCGGGGATTAATCTTCCATCTGAAAGGGCTTGGGCTTGGTGTAGCTTTTAGAAATCACAAATTACTGAAAACAGTCTTTCAAGGTCAACGTGGAGTCACATAATTTAGTACAAATGTACAAAATGTGTTAGTACAAATGTAAAAATGACCGTGCAATTTACATGAATCTTCTATCACTATGGCAATCCCCCCCTCTCCAGGTCCAGTTGCCCGAGAAGATAGTGGTGTACGAGTTGAGCAGTGGAGACGACAATGACCTCAAGTACACACTCAAGGTGAGTGCATGCATGGTGGTGTATAGTTTTAGTCGTGTGTGTTTGGGCAGGCAATGTATGTGACTATAGAGCTAGCACTACAAAAATGTGTTGGTGGTTTCGTTAGGGAGAGCAAAATCAATAATTTAAGCATTGTAAGGCACTTTTGTAGTCAAGCAACATGAAATGTACTGATTCATTTCCCCTCTCAGGACAAGTTTGTGGGTTCTGTTGATTGCAGTCTGCTGGTGGTGTGTAGTCAGCATCTGGTTCTGTGTCAGGAGAGGAAGCTCCTGTGCTACACCTTCAAGGGGGACAAGGAGAGGTATGTGTGGAGGGATGGCGGGTAGCTTCGTACCTGCCATCAATTGTACAGTATGTTACCTGTCAGTGAGACTCCTATTTTACCGGGAGACTCCTATTGCCAAGTCTCTGGCACTACAAAAATCTTCTGAATGTTACACACACTTTCTTAATTTCAACTTCATATGCAATTTTTAAGCCCTGCTATACAAGTAGCTATATACTCCACTTGGGGTCTGTATCATAGCAACTAGGTGGGGTTTAACTACCATAAACCCCAGCCCTGGAGCACATTTCTCATAAACTCCATTGCCTTGAGGGCGCACTGATTTTATACTAGATCTACACAGCCAAAAAGACGCTAGACACTTGCTGACAAGGGCAGGACAGAAGGGTGGGGCTCGCTAAACACCAGGAAGGCTGGAGGATGGGCGGGGCTCACTGCTTGGAGCTAGAAACTTAGCACTGGCTTCAAGCTATACGCACAAGCTTTTTGTTCCTTTTTAATAGTTTTTGAGACTGTTAGCTAGTTGTATCCAAGGTGAGGTAGCTTAGGTAGCAAGTACTTTTCATTCAAGTGGGTATAATTATAACACTTATTGTTCACTACATTCGAATTTATGGCAAATGTAAACCATCCTTGGCCTCGGGGCTTCACCCTCGTCCTCGGAGGTTTACTGCCATAAATTCTGATGTAGTGGACAATAAGTATAACATATAAATTATGTGTATACATGTAAATCGGACATGTGAATCGGTGAATTTTGGTGAGACATTTATGTATCACCAATGCGACTGTGGCTATAGGGAGTGGTGTATGTACAATGTACTCTTAAATAACGTTGGTTACATTCTCTGTGCTGCAGAGAGTGGGTGATGGAGGCCCAGATCCGCTACATTAGAGCACTGGGTGGACCGTCCGGGAGAGAGGGGATTCTGGTCGGACTCAAGAACGGACAAGTGTTCAAGATCTTTATCGATAATTCCTTCCCTATCAGTCTCATCAAGCTCCAGCTGTCCATTCGCTGTGTCGACCTCAGTGCCAGGTGGGTGTGGGTGGGTGTGTGTGTAGGGGGGGGAAGCATGTTTTGAGGGGATAGTCAGGCCGTACAATGTATGTGTACATCAGCTGTGTTTTGTGTCCCTAGGACAGTAACTCTATGCTCAGAAATTCAGGATACAAATGGGGAGGGGGGTCTGATAAGAGCCTGAGGGGAGGGTAAATATGTGTGTACTGTCATGGTACTTGGTTATAAGTAACCACACACACACACAGTCGTACAAAGCTGGCTGTGGTGGACGAGAACAGCACTCTGCTGGTGTACAATCTCAACAACAAGGAGCTGCTCTATCAAGAACCAAACGCTAACAGCGTCTCCTGGAACACTCAGTACGAGGTCAGCTGACAATAACGTACATGTAGTATTGAATACGTAGTTGCATCATAGCATTAATAAAGTACGTAAGTGTCAATAAATTATGCACATTTTGTGTGGAATGCACTGGGGATTATTCACCCTGTACATACACGTACATAACAATCCCATGTATTTGTGCAGGACATGCTGTGTTTCAGTGGTAACGGGATGTTGAGTATCAAGGCCAGCAACTTCCCGGCTCACCAGCGAAAGCAGCAGGTACTGACTGTTGCCTACGTTACTCAAGTCTTGAATATCCCCGTTGTACAACTTATCATTTCACAATGGTTGAAATCCTTCCATGCCATATTTAATCTTTCTGCAGGGGTTCGTGGTTGGCTTCAGTGGCTCAAAGATTTTCTGTCTGCATTTCTTCACAATGTCAGCCATTGATGTACCACAGGTGAGTGAGTGTGCACAGGAACTTTGTATCATGAAATATGTACGTACAGTACATGTACGTGCCTTGAAAATGACCGCCTATTATAGTCACCTGAGATTATTATTTTGCACATTAATTAACACGTAGATTGACAGCTAACTATAGAATACTTTTTCTCTAAGTTAATCACTCCGGACCTAAGTTAGGAGTATTTGAAGCTTCACTAATAATTACTTGCGTACAAGCTAGTGCACTACAGCAGGTTCTGTACTACGCAACGTTAGCTTGAAATTACCATTGACCCCACCCACTCCCTCCTCCAGTCGGCCCCGATGGTGCAGTACCTAGAGAGGAAGTTGTATAATGAGGCTCACTCTATTGCCTGCCTCATGGTCACCCAGGAGGACTGGAGGGTACTAGGTCAGGAGGCTCTAGAGGTGGGCTATCCAGTGCTTGCATTCATCTATTAGAGGGCTTCATGTTGCAGTGTTTCATATTAAGCACGTCATACTTTTGAATAGCTGTATTGATTTTTCTTTCTCCTAGGGAATGGATTTCAGAGTTGCTAAAAAGGTGAGTACGTTTAGTAGCGTGATTGTGTGGTTACTATGACTACCCATCGTCCCCTCGTGTAGGCCTTCGCTCGAGTGAAAGACCTGAGGTTCCTGGAGCTCATTCACGACATCGAGGTATCTATGCAACCATTCGTATTGACATTTTATTGCACTCTTTCAGGAGCGGAAAAGTCGAGGCGAGAATGACACACAGGATTTTCTTGCTGACATTTTCGCTTACCAGGTATGAACTTTTATTGTAGTTTGATTGATTACTGATGTTCTTCTCTTGCACAGGGCAAATTCAATGAGGCAGGTCAGCTATATAAAAAGTGTGGAAAACCAGAAAAAGTGAGTGTTTAATGAATAAAAAAAAACGTGCACTGACCGGGAATCGAACCCGGGCCTCCCGCGTGGCAGGCGAGAATTCTACCACTGAACCATCAGTGCTTGTTGATAGTGGAGAGTGTAAATAGAGTCAATACCACAATGTGCTTCACCACCTTACCGTGTCTTCTCTATAGGCTGTTGAGCTGTTCATGGATCTGCGTCAGTTTGAGCAGGCTAAAGAGTTTGCAGTGAAGAGTGAGACGCTTGATGTAAAGCACCTCATAGCTAAGGAGGCTGACTGGGCCAAGACCACCAACGATGCACAGTCTGCCTGGTAGGAGCTGAACTGTATTCATTGATCATGCATTCATGTATATACTTGCAGTGATATGTACTTGGCTGCTGGAGAGTATCTCAAAGCTGTGGAGTTAATGGGAGACAACGGATGGGTGGAAAAGTGAGTTCTATATTGAGCATGCATTGTGCATGTGTCTCTTTGTGCTTAGCTTTTGTGCATTTTGTTATGTCTTTTCAACATGTGTAGGGAAAACTTTACCACACAGTGCATGCTCATATTAGCTACTCTGATACGTATAACTAACTTACATGTATGAAGACATTAATGGAATTTTAATGTTTGTCCCCGGCTGTAGAATTCTGAACCTGGTGCACGAGGTTGGCAAAGGGGAGACAGAGATCCTGTCATCATGTGCACATCACCTGCGCCGACTCACACAGTTCAGTGCAGCTGCTGAGGTATACGAGAAGATGGGCGACACAAATTCACTCATCACCCTCTACGTGGAGACACACCAGTGGGACAATGTGAGTGTGCAGGGGAGGGGTTAGTGGGGAGACTTCCTCCTAACAGGTATAAGCATTGTACTAATTATTAGCTATGGGAGCACGACTATAGCCAAGACTCATAACTTGGGTCGATAGTGTACGTGTACAATGACGTAACTATTGACTTAAATACATGTTACTCTAGATACAAAGGGGACTCGATGGATTAGTGGGTGGTTAGGCTAGAGGGATTAGTACAGTAGATTAAGTCATAGTCTACTTACTAGTGATATACATGTACATGTATATTAGCAGGAGCTCCTGTCATACATGTACGTGTAGTCTATACTGTTCCAGTTGTACCTGTACTTCAGAGTGCACCTGAGTATTGTTTGTCTATCACACCCCTACAGGCTTTTGAAGTGGTCAAGGTGAATCCTGAATTCAAGGTAAGTCATTGTGTAGTAGCTAGTCTAACCCACTCACCCACCCCTCCCCCCTCCCCCCAGGGCACTGTGTACATGCCCTACGCTGCCTGGTTGATGGAGAACGACAGATTCGATGAGGCTCAGGAAGGTAGGGCAAACACACGTACACAGTACCACATGTGCCTACTTACGCCCTGACCACACACACGCTTGTTGTGCACAATAGAGCTGTATAGCTGCGATCAGTCTCATATCCATTAATGTTTATTTGTACGTATGTACACGTACGTTTGGTTTGTTCTTGTGATAGAGTGTTGTACTACATGTACAGTGTTTCTAAATATGAAACTACTGTTACTTTACAGCTCTGAAGGAGGCTGGTCAACAAACACAGGCTGTGTTTCTTCTGGAGCAGCTGGCCGAGAATGCCGTGCACGAGAACAGGTACTGTACATAAATTTGATATTTTTTTATGGCAATAAGACACAAGTGTGTCTAATTAACCATTTTCTGTACTGGTATTGCGTGTGCAGATTTAGTGATGGCAGCTATTACTACTGGCTTCTAGCAAAGACTAATCTGGAGGCAGCAAGGAGAGAGTCAGAAGGTACACTATATCTAAAAACGTCCATTTAGTGTGAAGATTAGGTCCTCTTTTGAGCTTATTACTATCGTTGTACCACTCAGATCCCGAGGGCAGCTCCCTGATCATTGCAGATTGCACTGAAAGCTTCTATCGTTTTATGGAGCTAGCTGACACCTACTATGCCTACACCAGCATCCACGCATTCGTTGACCAGCCATTTACTGCACTGTTACCAGAAGCTCTTCACAACATATCCAGGTTCCTCACTCACAAGATTACAAAGCAGTGTCCTCCTGGAGTGTCAAAAGTGTATCCTCTGTTAAAAAAAAAAAAATAGAGTGCCAGATCAATAGCAAAACACCTTTGTTTGATAAAAAAAAAACTGCACTGACCGGGAATCGAACCCGGGCCTCCCGCGTGGCAGGCGAGAATTCTACCACTGAACCATCAGTGCTTGTTGAGTTAGAAGTGCACAGAATAAGACTCAATACCCCAATGTAACATGTGACCCTTGACCATCTCTCTCAAGCTCTGTTCTATTCACCTTGGCCAAGCAGAGCAAACAACTAGGGGCCTACAAGCTTGCAAGACATGCTTTTGATAAACTACAGGTGAGTCGGCTTTGCTCTATGAATATATTTGTTAACTGATTTCAACAGTCACTGCGGATTCCTCCAAACCTTCAAGAAACAGTGGACCTTGCTAGCATTACAATCAGAGCAAAACCATTTCAAGACAAGGAGGTAGGTACTTGATATCCACTCACCACATACGTTTGCTTAGCCCTTTAAAGAAACGTATGATTACGTACCTCCTCATATATTTAACCCACCCCCTCAAACATATGCACGCCCTCAGGACCTACTCCCAATATGCTACAGATGCTCTAATACCAATCCCCTACTCAACAATGCCGGCAACTTCTGTGTCAACTGCAGACAATCGTTTGAGTTCTCATTTGTCTCTTTTGGTAAGGACAGTTTTAACTATAGTGATTCAATCCCATTCTACATGTATTTTGACTCAGTTAGCTGTTACATATTGCTTCACTGACCGTTAAAACATTTATACAGAGGTGCTTCCAGTTGTGGAGTTTGTTACATATTGCTTCACTGACCGTTAAAACATTTATACAGAGGTGCTTCCAGTTGTGGAGTTTGTTCTGGAGGAAGGAATCAGGTAGGGATGAGAAACCAACCAAATTAAACCTCCATTATATTTCCACCACTGAGCCATTAGTTCTTTCACGTAGTTTGATCTCTACTTTTCCCCATGCAGTGATGAAGAAGCTCTGAAGCTGATCAAGAAAGAACCGTCTGGATCTAGAAAGAAAGGAGGACAGCAATGGACAGAGATACATGAAGGAAGTATCCTTTTATCACATTTTCATAGCTACGTACGATATTGTATTTGTTATTTGATGGGTTTCTTCTGCTGAAACTTAATTAAGGTTTCCCTGGCTGATATCATACTTAATTAGAAGTTGATTTCGCGAGAATTGATCTATTTAGAGTTGATTTTGTGATAATTGCTCTCATGGCATGACACTGTACAACACAGTCTCACTAGCAGTTTGCCTCCCTTGACTCGTGTAGACACACAAAGTCTCAAACTGGACAACAACGTAATGTCGGAAGAGGACAATGAAGAAGATCCTTTCAACAGCACCACTTTTGAGGTTGGTTCTTGAAATAAAGTTACAAATGTACACTGAAGGTGGTAAATTTTATGACCTCAATTACAGAAAGTGTGGTTGTTCAGAATTGGTGTACATAATTATAGTTTATTTTTCCTATGGCAAGGTTGGCATGTTTAGAATTTATTTTGTGAAACCCAAGACCATAGATTTGCTGTGTTTAATTGCTAGCCACACAATTATAAGCTTATCTATGCCCTACAGGGTGATGACTTTGAACCAGTGAAGGTGGGCAGACGTACACTGGAGTCCATGCACAGACTGGAGGTGCTGGTCAAGCAGTGGGGACCACCCATTGGCAACCAGTACTACAAGTCTATACTACCTGACGTCTCACTCACTCTTTGTAGCAACTGCAATAAGGTATGCAATGATTGTACGTATCAACCATAATTATAGCTACATACAGTGTTTATAACTACACGATATGTACAACAGGAAAAAGTTTTCTTTAGTGGTTACCCTTGTGCGCATATACCAACATGGCTGTAATAAATTAAAACACACACTATGAAGACTTTGTGGCCAGTTAACTTGAACGACACTCACTCAACATATTAGAGGGAGAACGATTCGAGTGTTTTATATCACGACGACCCCTTACCAAATTATACCTCCAGGCTATGCGACCGTGCAATAAAATATGGAAGGGACTGTATGATCTGACTTTCATTACACAAAAAATATGTATAGGTCGTCTGCATGTGTACAAGATGTGTAGAGTCTTATGTGTGTATATTGAACCTATATACTGTATATGACGTAGCATGACTCAACACCACCCCTCCCCGTTCTACAGATGTTCCATGCTGATGACTATGAGCTACAGGCTCTCTCTAAAGGACACTGCCCGTTCTGTAGAAAATCTTCAGACTCTGTGACTCTCAAATAATTTCCTTTTCTTGTTAGTGTACGTAGTAATGGCAATGTATATAATCACTTAAAATGTTACTTAATGTGTACGTATTTGCAATGTGTATACATAATTAAAAACGAAGTATTACAAGGTGTGCAGCTATAAATAATATTATGGGGATCAAATATACAATTCAACCTCAATCAGAGATGGGGGGCTTCTCTCAATTTTCGTAAGTGAGCATGGTCGGTAAATACAACCTCCACTTTTTTACCGTCATCTCGACCAACATTGAGTGAGTCACAGATTTAATTTCTTGGAGCATTTTTTCCTCTTTTGAAACATGAGTTCTCTATATAGATCTCAAGGGTGCATAATCATAATAAATTCTGTGTTACGTGGTGGTATAGCCTCGAGAAGCATGACCACCACATGCACCGGGGGACATTAAACCCCTTACCCCCACATTAAGCTCCTTATAATTATATAGTCTCATGAATCAGCCGCACCTTTGGACACCAAAGGTGCAGCTGATTCATGAGACTAATAATTATATACCCCCCACTGATTTGGCAAGGGTTCGTCATATGATTGTTTATGCAATTCAATGCAGCTCGCATAACACGTACAGCTTTAACACTTCTGGATGTATTCTGCTGAAGAGCGTGCACGTGTCTAAGAATTTTGGCTCCTTTGTCATCTATCTGGTTGCATCCTATAGTCCATAATTTGAGCAGAAAAAATTAATAATCATGCATGCATTATAATCTTATATCTCATTTCACTTACTGAATCCCAGTGAGTGTCTGTGTGGTATGTGTGACTCCGAACAGAGTGACTAGTTTTTCGAATCCTTTTTGGTGATGTAATCCCACAGCCAAAAACTCTAATACGTACAGTACAACAATTATACTTCATGCAGAGATTGCATAATGTCCCAACTTCACAAGTGAGCTTGTCTGCTTGGCAATCAGTGCATCTAGAATTTTGTGGAATTCTTGGTCTCCTATTGGAATCTTAGACAAGCTGCATACATGCAAAGGAGTGGATGTGAAAATTAAACATTTTTGTTAAAATTTTAGTGGTTGATTTGCCACTGCAATTAAGGTACGCATGCACGAGACTAGTGGGAACTCGATATTTCCAAGCATGGTGAAGTATATAGGGTAAGCCATTGTATATACCATACTTAACCGTCGAACCGCCTATATGTTTTGATAGCTACATTTAGGCTAAACAAGGGGTGGGCGGATATTTGATATGGGCGGTTCGACGGTTAAGTACGTTATAATTATATGTTCCTTGATAAGTGCTTATCATACAGAAATCATGCTACAACACTTGGAGACATAAGAATTTTGCTCTAGACCTTTCATATATAATCCGGCGAGAGCATGAAAGGGCATATGAAGATATAGTTGGGCGGAGTCCAACCAAAGTTGGTTGGACTCCGCCCAACTAATGAAGATATACGCTTGTCTATAGGTATCGGCGTGAACTTCACTTACTTTGTCAACTATTTACTTTTGTCACTGCATGTGTTCAGACATTTAGAGAGCACAGAGAAGCTACAAAAACTTTACACCGGCTTGCTACTTGTGTATAGTGCATTGTTTCTTCCTTCTGTATTACACAGATATCATAAACTAACTATATACAGTATACTGTTACTAGATCTAAAGGCGACTTAGATTCCTGCTAGACTCGCAAGCCGTCACTGTTGTGCAGGCGAACAGTACTATACTGTTCGCCTGCAACAGTGACGGCTTGCAATCCTGCTGGGGCATCCGAACAACAATTCTACGTGTAAGAAAATGCACTGAAAATCACAGTGACGTGCTTTATATTATGCTAATTCCCAAAATTCGCCTTTTTTAGCGGCCGGCCGCTGGGGCTAATGCCCCCATATTTTGTTCCATTTGGCTGGAGAAGTTGGCACCTATGATTCTTACATTGTATTTTGTATTTACATTAAACAGTTACCTGAACTCCCCCACATTTTTGTAGGGGAGTTTCCCTACTTTCAGTTTGTTTGGCTAGCTTTGTGGTAGATTGTGTACACAGATCTAACTAACTGCTAGAGTAGTTATGGCTACTACTACTAAACGTTTTTTTATGGTCCATCATGATGACTTTGAAAATCTTTTAAACCTGAATGAACTAGTCCCATTTCTAAACAAGCAACAGCTTCTGACAAGTGGTGAAATGGAACAATTGATGTCGCTGAGTCGAACTAGACAAGATAAGATACGGGACCTAGTTAATATCATGTGCATAAAAGGGGATCAAGCTCCCTCATTATTCATAAAGTGTGTTCGTGACGCAACAGAACACATTGCTCATTTTGATCTGACAAAAAAATTGGAGAGTTGGCTTCTAAAGAATTCTAAAACTGACACGTTAATTACAAGTTCTGGTTCTGAACCTACCTCCAGTACTCAACAACCTTCAAGTGAGCAGCAACCTAAATCTAGAGCCACCACAATCCAAGGTGATTGTAAGTGTCTATCTATATTAATGGAGTAAATATAAATTTAATGTGAATATATTCATAGTGCAAATCATCCAGTTACGAATCTGATAGAAACCACTACAATGAAAGAAGCTTATACTGTATGGTAGAAATGTGAGTGGAAACGCGTAGCTGATTTAACTCATTTTATCATGGCAGTTTGAAACAGAATTCGAATTGAAGCTTGCAGGGTGGTGATCCAGGCGCTCTATCACTTTATTATAGGGTAGAGTATGGGTTTTATAATGCTTACATACAGCTGTGGTCAAGGTATAGAGATGTTAAATTCAACCTAAGTATACTGATTTCTGTTTTTACAGCTTTGAAAAGACAACAACACAATTCTGGCCAAAGTTTCGATTCGCTTTCTAAACGGCCGCGACTCTCCACTCGAAATGAAATGGTGGCTGAGGAAACTCCACTAGTACCTATTGAAGATCAGACATCATCCAGTAGCCTCCCTCAGGTTATCGATGTTCACCAAAGCCTAGGGGCAAATACCGCAGTAGCTGTCAGTACTTGTCAGCAAGAGAGCACACATCTGACTGTATTACAGGATTCCATAGAGCAGGGAAAAATGATAAGTATCTCCTCAGGTACACACCAGATGGATGAAGAGGAGAGAACTTCATCAACTATTGGTGAGTATTTGATATAGCTAAATACATAAGTAGACATAAAATTTATGGATACGGAAAGCTTTTTAGCAATACTTTGTGTAGATATCACTTACCGTATATACTGGTGGATGTTTTAATTTGGCGATTTGATTTACCGTTTATCGCCAAATTAAAAACTGTCAAATCAAAGTTTTCCGGTGGACACAATATCATTGTTGTAGTATAGTCACTCCTGAGACGCCAAATTAAAAAACGCCGAGTTGTTTCAAATGATCCAAATATAAAATACCCGCCAAATTTTCCAGTTATACGGTATGTTATATCTCATGCAGGGAAAGAGACCAGATGTGGAAACTGACTGCATGTATACGTATTATTATGCATGCAGCTAGTTTATTAATTGAGCCTTTCTTACGTAAGTATACGTCTCTGTGTACTATAATATGAGATTGCAAAATGTAGCTCACGAAAAAATACGTCATTTGGCATAAGTAAGTTTCTCGGAGACCTCTTGGTACAAACTTTTCATGATATTCTGCACTCACTTTCCACACGACTAACTATATAGACTATAAATATGTTACTAGATCTACCCGGGGGAATAAAGCCAAAAACACCATCAAATAACTGTTTGGCTCTAAAGTATGAAACATAATGGAGAAGTCAGATTCATTATGAAATACAGCCAATTCTTACACTCATCTAAGCAAAGAAATCCAGCGAATTAATGAAAGACCAAGCCTAGACAAGATTCTACAAAACAGTTTGTTATGTGGTGTATATCTAATGTGTGTGGTTAACTCGAGGCACACCGCCACGACCTGGGTTATAGTAGTCGGTCAGTCCGTGTTTCTGTTCGACTGTCGTTCTGTGTATTCTAAGGAGCACTGTGTTTGTATCATGGATAGCCTCAACACCACAAGGTATAAATTTGGAAGATCTTGATTTAAAACTTTGCTTAATAAGCGAGCAAAAGCCGCTAAGAAGCTAAAAAGCTCGAACCTGCACGTTGGCCTAGATGTACACGCGGCTTTGACTCGAGGCTGTATACAGACTACGACTAAACCCAAAATTAAGGCCGAGGATTTGCACCAGTGCTCTAGTTCTAAAAATGAATTCCAAATAGTTCAGGGTCATAAGAGTAAACATCTAGGCCACAGACCACTTAGCAACCACTTAGCAGGTGGGAGTATAGCCTGCATTTAAAAGGTATCTCAGTAATTATGATCTACTATTATTTTAATTAGCTTAAAATAGCTTTACGATAAACCGTTTATAATAATTATGAGCTAGATAAGCAGATATATAGAATGAGCTGGAAGTCCAGCTGAAACGCAGTAGTCATTTCATGGCTCCAATATATTATACTGGATAGCTTTGGTACAGTCTACTGTAGTTCAACTATATTATATGCAGAGCCACTCGAAGATATATTACCGCCCCGATCTTAACGTATGGAGAAATGGAAACTGCAATTTGTGGTATTAGCCGCCGCCTCCTCTAAAAATAACTATAGCGTCATAATTATTAAGTGCAGCAATGGTATACATAATACGTATAGCTATGCACATAACCAATGTCCTGACATCAGTGCTTAAAAAAAAGCTTCTGAAAGCTCACAAGAGGCTGTTTTCCTAGCTCTGACCGTACATATATCGATAGGCTTATTTTGTGAGAGTTTCTCGACCTGAAAAAAAACACTTCAAATAGCCCTCCAGTAAGAAGCATCGTATAAGAGCAAAAACAAATGCAGAGCTAGAAATTATGAGTTTAGAGCAGTTTTAACTTGATGATCGCTCAAAGCTTTGAAGATTGATGACATTCAAATCACTATAGTTATCATTATGCTTCAAACTGGCATTTATAGTTTCACAAAAATCATTACATGAGCAAACAGTTTACCGTAACCTTATAAATAGCAAGTCAAAATCAAGTTCATAGTATAGGATGGAGTTATGCTTTTTGTAAGTTTTGCTCAAATTTGCAATTTACTTTCACAAGGCAGAGATTATCTCTCTGGCTCCACTTCTCCTATCTATACAGTGTACCAAAACAATTCTTCCATTATAACTTCTTCGTGCATGCGCAGTAACGTTAATAGCTCGTGGCTGCTTATGAGATAGCATAGGCCACGCCTGAGACACCAAATTAAAAATTAAAAGTCGTTTAAATGGCTCATTCACTATATATTGCTAAATATAATACCCGCCAAATTTTTCAATTATTAATTATACGGTATAGTTTAATTAGCAGACCCCAAAATAAGGTCTAGCCAATTTCACCATACATAGTTGTATTGACCACGCCACAAATAGTGGTGCTATAAGTAGCTGATACTGTATATAGTGGGTATATAAATGAAAGGTATAAATGTTCGTTGTTTTCGCGGATTAAGCATGTACCGCGAACATTTATACCCACAAATTTAATTTCGCATGCATACATGCTGCAGAAAGGTGCTATTCCACGAAAATTAAATGTGCGAAAACCTTTCTAACGGTCATTCCGCGAAAGCTTATACCCTAGAAATACAGTGGAACCTCTCTATAACGGACACCTTTGGGGAACAATGTTTTGGCCTTTTTACAGAGGTGGCCTTTGTTGAGAGGTTGTTTTGTACACAAACTGTTCATTTGGGACCTGGGTGCCTGGCCGTTATATAGCAGCTGGCCTTTATTCGGAGGTGGTTGTTAACAGAGGTTCCACTGTATACCCGCTATACGGCCAGTGTTTTGAGTTTTGAAACTGCACATCATGCAGCTGCAACTTGCTAGCTACAATAATTATAATTTGCAAATGTAATTACGGTATAACTGGTAATTTCCGGGCAAAATATTTTGTGGGTTTCGTGGTTGAACACTGGACCACGAATATTTTAACCACGATGAAGCGACCTTGACTACCTTTACCTACAGTGCAAGCAGCAACCACGAAAATAATATCCACAACTGACTAAACTTAGAGCACTAAAGTGCACACCCTCGGCCGGCTGGTGACATGATTAAGAAACGATATAATGCACATGTAGTGATGTATGACTGAACTTCATGCACAGTAACTCAGGGGCAATAAAACAGATGGCTGAGTTTTAGTGGTACATAGATATATGCACTGTGGATCACAGCAATGAAGCTTGCAGTCTCAGAGAAGTATGGCTCCTGGAGTAGGACCTAGCAGTCTGCTACAGAGACAGCACGCCAGACACAGTTCTAGCTTTCGATTTTAGCGACCCTTTTCCATTGTTCCTGGTACGGGATCACTTCAGCTGTAAATACATAGGGTGCCTCGAATAAAGGCTGTGTGTAGTTAGCTAGCTGCCAACGTGTAAGTTCAAGATTTTTAGCTTTCGCTCGTTTTTATTCGACAATGAAGCTTTAAAATCAAAATTTAAAACTACTACCTTGTTGTGTTTGAGGCTATCCATGGCATAAACACAGTGCTATCGCATCCAGGTGAGTAGACTCAGAATACACAGACAGACAGACAGACAGACTGACTGACTACTATAACCCGTGGCGCTGCGGCGCGCCTCGGGTTAATAATTATTGCTCAACCACAAATATTTTTCCCCAAAAAATTACGATATGTATGTTATTTCACACATTGTTCCTCTAACCAATAGTCACCTACAGACTGTTTACAGACTGTTTACACATACACAAGGTAGTGTATGTGCAATTTGCCAGATGCTTCCTCCCATATGAAACATTACACTTTCTTTATACAGGTTCTAGAACCGAAGAAAGCGATCGCTCACCAGAACAACCAAGCACCTCTCAATCTAACCTGCAATTTCGTCAGCCCCCACACGAATTTGGTCGGCAATACATACCTCCGTCACGTGATGATCAAAGTCATTATTCATCACCCTTAGTACGTTCTAGTTCCACTAGCTCAGAACGACATTCAATAGATGAATCTCCTCTTCAATTATTTATTGAAACTTTGAGAACCTCTTATGCAGATGAAAAGTTTTTCAAAAAATCTGCTGGTCTTAACAAACGAAAGATCGAATTCATTAATCTAGCACTTATCAAGAAGAAAGGAGTGAGCCCTGCAGATGCAGAGAATGATAAATTTCTGCAGAGCACATTACACGGCTCTATAGATGACATCATTAAGAAGAAGGAGGATATTGATTTGCAAGAAATTTTCAATTACGGCAAAAAAGGATCGAGGAAGCTCGTACTAGTCGAAGGGGCTCCTGGTGTTGGAAAGACAATGCTTGCTTTAAAAATATGTCAACTATGGGCCAATAAAAATCTGCTAGATGAATACGATATGGTGCTCTTGGTAACCCTCAGAAGATTCCAGGGAAAATCGTTAGTGGAGTTGAGTGATCTGCTCATATACCTGCAAGGCCCCCTCCGTGCTGAGGCTACCAACGAGTTATTCAGATCACAAGGTGATAGAACTTTGTTCATTCTCGAAGGCTGGGACGAGTTGCCTCCTAAGCTACACAGAGAAGGCTCGATCTTTTTTGACATTGTCGATGGCAGTGTGTTACCGAAAGCTTCTGTGCTCGTAACTTCTCGTCCCACAGTGACCTCTGGCCTCTATGACTACATGGATGAACGGCATATTGAAGTGTTGGGTTTTAGCGCAAAGGAAATCACACAGTACGTACAACTTCATGGCGAAGAAATGTCTGAAACGATTCACAGCCATCTCAACAAGTTTCCAAACCTCAAAGCATTGGCTCACATTCCGCTCACACTTTCCATAATTTGCCATGTGGCTAGAAAAGATTTAGCTTTGCCACATACCCTCACAAAGCTTTATAACCAGCACATCTGCAACACTCTTTTCCTAACCTTGAAGAAGTATTCGAGGTTCAGCTCCCTCCCTGGAGTTTCTTGCTTGGAAGAACTACCGGTTGAAGTTAGGGAAGTTTTCAATTCCCTTTGTACTTTGGCTCTGGACGGCTTCAAAGAGAAGAAGTTCGTGTACAGCAAAGAAGATTTGCAGGCTGTTGGTCTCGAACCAACTGCCTTTGACGGCTACGGCCTATTAAATGCACCTGTTATGGCCGTCGCAGCAGGATTCGAGCAGATTTATCAGTTCAATCATCTCTCAATTCAAGAATTTCTTGCAGCCTATGAAATTCAACATCTGGTTAATGATCAACGAGTTTCCCTTCTCAGAGAGTTCCGAAATGACAAGCAGTTTCAAAACATTTGGAAATTTTTCTCGGGGATTACAAAGCTTGAGAATGAATATTTCAAAGAATTAATCATATCTGAAACTGGGAAAGCCAATCGAGATCAAACCTTTCTTTTACACTGTTTGTACGAAGCCGACAACCCTGCTATCAGCAAGAAAGCTGCGGAAAAGATGTTCTATGTTCTAAACCTTGGTAACATGCTTCTCAACACTACCGACTGTCTCTGTGCTGCTCACATGATCACATCGGCCGGGGGGGAGTGGCTGGTCGAGTTGAGGGGGTGCAATATGGGGGACGATGGACTGAGGATATTCAAGACGTCTCTTTTGACCCACATTGAGGCCCATGGAGTACTCGGATTCACCATCAAGAGATTGGAGTGAGTGCATGTAATTGGACAAAGTATTACACGGAAGCCTTTGAAAATAATAATAATGGTGCGTATATAGATTTGAAACTACTCTATGCCATGTCATATATTGGGTTCAAATGTGTATAGTTAATCATTTGCGAATAACACTGACCCTATATTGCGTTAAGTGTACATGTGTGACTCCTTTCTGTCATTTGTTTGCAATTTGCAATCAAAAGAACTTCGCATTTGAAACACGATATAATTATGTAACTTATAATTATTATGAACACTTCTTTCCGTCTTATTGACAACACTGTATTCGTCTTTTACTGCCCATGCATTACAGCTTGACTCAAAACCGGATACTAGCAAGATCTGTTAAGCACCTAGCAGACATGATCAACAGCAAGATGCAGCTGCACTCACTCATGTGAGTTAACAAGTGTCTGTATGGTGGATGGTACTTACAATTGATTTCTTAATGGCACTGTTATTTTCTGCATTACATGCATATAGTGCATGTTTTTAGTTTCCCAATTAACAAAGGACATGCAGCCTCTCTTACTAACAAGTTACTCCACTGCATGCATGTACATACATAATTATATACATGCCACTTGATGCAATAATTCTTTTGTCTCCACTTAAATAATATCCTCTACAGATTGTCGTCCAATCCGTTTGGAGACGAGGGCATGAGGACTCTAACAGGAGCTCTCAAGCAGCCTCACGCAACAACCAAGTCACTCCAGTACGTTACTTGTTTGAGACCTAGCCCATGCAAACCGGTCACCTATACTTTTCATTGCAATTGATAGTGTTCTGTTTGTATTTTCCATGCCATGGTGACTGAATTTATAGCCAGCCATGCATGCAGGCACAATGTACGTAAATACAGTGCTTATACGTATGACATTGAATGTGGTCTTTATCGATCATGATGTTGAGTTTGATAATGTGCAGTTTCTCAAGCTGTGAGCTGACTATGGATTGTACTTTTGAACTAGCTGATGTCTTGAAAACAAACAGCACAATAAATGAACTCTAGTAAGTTTCAGTAATTCAAAAGCTTCCTTATTATGTTGCTATACTCACAACTTTTGTCAATACAGTATCGGATTTGAGCCACTTGGTGACAGCGTTAAAAATATAGTGCAGGCACTGGACAATAAAGACAACAATACGCTCACTGAATTATCGTAAATAATGAATCCATGTATACATGCATGTGTAAGGTTTATGCATGCTCTATATAATTATGTGCAGACTGATGAACACAGATATGACTTCAACGGGACTTACTGCTCTAGCCCAAATGGCTCCCGTCAACCAAACTCTTGAAATCCTAAGGTATATATTATACGTACACTTGCTCATACGCTCAGAATACGTATTTATCATTCTGTATTTCACTAGACTTGATCGGAATAAATTAAAAGCTGATAACTGTCATCTGGTGGCTACTATTATTGAGAAGAGCAGCAGTCTTACTCTGATAGAGTAAGCTTAGTCATGAAAAGTTATGCGTTTAATTACACCACCATGCCTGCATTTGGTGTCATGCAGTTTGTCAAAGAATCCAATTGGAGATGCTGGCTTTGAGCGAGTACTTGAAGCACTGATTGCTAAACCTAAAGGCTCTCTCAAAAAGTTGGGGTAGGTACAGACATTAGTGTTGATCACTCGTTACTCTGATCCGTTGTCTGAATTCAGGGTGTTTGGATGTGATGTCACACCAAAGGGACTCAAGAAACTCATGGAATTATTCTCAGTCACGGAAACATTTGTCGGAATTCAGTAAATGACCCAAAGCTATTATAATTATGCGCAATTTTGGCATGTCTATATATATATATATACCATGTATATAGCTATTATAATTTTAGTGACTATAATATAATTGTAAATTAATATATCATTATAACTGCATGTCAGTCTGGTTTCATGAATTTGAGCCATGCAGCTTTGAAATAAAGAAGCCAGCCGAGATAATTGTATTAATATTAGTTGTTGCTTCACAGACTGGGGGGCAATCATCTCGGAGACGAGGGTGCTGAACTAGTGGGAGAGGCTTTGAAAAGAAACAGCTCCAAATCAGTTAACCAAGTTTTGTAAGTATAAAACCATCCATTTTGTATGATTTAGTGTTGCATGCATAATTATGTTGGCTATAATTAATTACTGAGCAAAATCCACCGTAAAATTGTAAGTGAATTATATACCTATTATACTATAATTATATCTACTATACTTCTTTGTGTTCAATTTTATAAATTGTAAAATTTGCCGAGATAAGTGAAAACAATGTATTTCATGCAGAATGGAGGCTACAAAGGTGACTGACGAAGGAAAGAAGAAGCTCCAGGAGATCTGTGACTTCATCAACTCTGGGAGAGATACAGAGAACAAGTTAGATCTCAACTACAAGCATCACTCCGAAGTGGTGCAGAAGAGAAACTCCACCAACTATCTATACTTTCTGTAAAAGCAATGTACATATTAATTAATTTGCCTGTGGTTTTATGTACAATCATAATTATGTGTATAACTATATACTTTCTTTTGTGAGAAACTCCATTGTGTACATGTATAATGTTGGTAGGCTAGCCATTGCATGTGTTGTAGCTATAATTATACAATTCAGTTTTCAGTTCAAATGAATGAAAATCAATCTATAAATTACGTACTACTGATGTTCCAACTATTCACTAAATAATAAACGTTTTGGCTTAATGTTAACTAACACGACGTCACTGTTCCCCTGGTCTCCTAAACTCGGTTGTACTTGCCTTGATCTATCATCACTTGAGCCACTATGAACCTGGATGATGCAGCGACTTTGTTTCCTGTCGCCACGAGTGGAAAGTTATCAGGATCCCCGGTTTCTGTGGCAACCAGATACTTTCCGTTGCTAGCTTTCAGATTAATCACTGTAGGACCATTGGTTAGCACAGTAAATTTGCTCGTTAATTCAATTGTATCGCCTGAAACCACAATTTTGTCGATACTACTCTCGTGATTAACGTACACTCCGCTTATCTGCTTTAAAGGAGTAGCTATCGTCAGAGTTTGAAACCACTGTCAACTCGCAAAATTCGTCAGCTACCATCTTGACAACCACTTTTTGGTCCACTTTTTCCGCATGCAGACACTCATTGAACCTCTCTAGGCATGCCCCCCATCAAACGTAATTTACATGATATGTATATATATACAGTCAGTGAAGCATTCTTGAAATGTATTTGCATTAAATACATGTACATTAACTACTAGGCTTTTCAAGAATGCTAGTATCATACGTAAGTATCCACTCTTGTAGGTATCTATGAGTGAGACTATGACGAGGAGCCCCTCTTGGACTTTAGGTTTAACATTCTGTAGAGCTCATACCTATATACGTTCAGGAATAAGCATGCAGAGGTTCAATGAGATTCTGCTAAAATATCATTTCAGTAATAAAAGTGCAAGCTAAGCTAAAATATTTGTATTTGCTGTACATTGACTACTAATAGGCTAAGTCTTAGAATGGAAGTTCATATCTGGTGGTTTTGCTGCATGTTTGGCAATTTTCTGTTGCAAGTTGCACTGCAATCCACTGCATGTAACAGAGAACCATAAGATGTAACCACCGAACGAAACAGAGAGAGATCTGTTTGCCCTCGCTGCGAGGCTAGGCGGTTTAGGCATTATTATTCCCTCACAACAGTTGGATCAAGAGTTCAAGTCCTCCATGCTGGTCACTGCTCCCAGGGAGCTAACCCACTCACAAGACCCTGCATATCCCTACGAAGCTCTAACAAACCAGATATCAGCTAAAGCAGAGATCCAGCGAGAAAGACACCAAAACGCAGATTTGAATGCCAATCGCCTCAGAGAGGTGCTAACACCTACTCTCAAGAAAGCCATGGATCTAGCAAAGGAAAAGGGCTCCTCAAGCTGGTTGACGACGTTGCCTCTGGAGGAGCATGGGTTCTGCCTACACAAAGACGCGTTTGTAGACGCTCTGGCCCTGAGATATGGATGGTGTCCGCCAAACACTGCTACAAACTGTGTCTGTGGTGCAAACTTCACTATCGAACATGCTCTCTCCTGCCCAAGAGGTGGATTCCCGTCGATATGCCATAACGAGATCAGAGATCTAACTGCCACCCTAATGACGGAAGTCTGCAATGATGTGTGTGTGGAACCGAATCTTCAACCACTCCCCTTGGAGACCATGGCAAGACGCACCGCCATTACCACCGATAACGCCCGACTAGACATCGCGGCAAACGGCTTCTGGGGAGGAAGACTGGAGAGAACCTTCGTAGATGTCAGAGTGTTTAACCCTCACGCACCATCGAACAGGAACACAAGCCTGGAGCAGTGCTTCAGAAAACACGAACTAGAGAAGAAAAGAGCCTATGAGCAAAGAGTCAGGGAGGTGGAACATGCGTCCTTCACCCCCTTAGTGCTCTCCGCAAGTGGGGGACTAGGAAAAGAAGCAACAGTGTTCTATAAAAGATTGGCTTCCCTCCTAGCTGAGAAATGGGACCAACCATACCACCAGGTCATAAACTGGCTAAGATGCTCCCTATCATATAGTCTGCTCAGATCTGCAATACAATGTGTGCGAGGCTCCCGGTCCTCCCCCGTGGTCGCACCATCAAGACCATCCTACCAATGGATTTGGTGTCGGCCGAGGCACACTTGTGCCAAATGGACTAACAAGTATATTATATTTCCTTTTTGTATATTTTTCCTTTTTGTACTCTTTATTATTTATTTTGTCTAGATCAGTACCCTACATGTGTAACTTTATTTGTTGTATTTGAAAAGAAAGAAAAAATGTGTCCATGAAAAAAAAAAAAAAAAGATGTTACATAAAGGTGTTAATTGTTGTATTTTGACCTCTGAGATCAAAGGAATAGCTTCTAGTAGATAATGATCCTCGGGCCTTTATAGCTTTAATTGATATTTTTGCACATGATCTCAACTTCCTTCCAACCTCCTCTGACAATCTACTACAGGCCAATAAACAGCTTAATTGTGGCACTCATACAGCCATGCATGTAATAACTATTACATATTGAGCCTATACTGTATTTACCGGCCCTCCATTATCCGGAACCTCAATTATCCGGCTTGCCAATTTTCTTTTTAATAATTCAGAAAATGGGCGGGTTCCTTAAATGTGCATGCGCGTTGCAGCTGTTACTATGGAGACAGGCCTGCTTATATCTTCTGCGCATGTACGTGTGTATACATAATTAAATACAAAACACGTTGTGTATAGTTATTATTATTACAAGGTGTGCATAACATCAGCTATAAAATGATAAAATACAATTCAACCTCAATCAGAGATGGGGGGCTTCTCTCAATTTTCGTAAATGAGCATGGTCGGTAAACACAACCTCCACTTTTTGACCGTCATCTCGACCAACATTGAGTGAGTCACAGATTTCTTGGAGCATTTTTTTCCCGTCTTCTGAAACACGAGTTCTCTCAAGGCTGCATAATCGTAATAAATTTTGTGTTATAATTAATTTTTATTACACAGTCGCTAGCCTCGAGAAGCATGATTTGGCAAGGGGTCATCATGATATAAAACAAAGCGAAGCTTCAGGTTTATGTAATTATACAGGCAACTCGCATGCTTGCATTGTGCCTGTATAATTATATTATATATTGCTCCTACTAACAATGCAACTCACATTACAGCTTTAACACTTCTGGATGTATTCTGCTGAAGAGCGTGTCCAAGCAATTTGGCTCCTTCGTCATCTATCTGGTTGCATCCTAGTCTGTAATTTGAGCAGAAAGATTATAATTACAATCATGAATATTATTATTACTTATATCTCTTCACTTACTGAATCCGAGTGAGTGTCTGTGTGACTCCGAATAGAGTGACTAGTTTTTCGATTCCTTTCGGTGATGCAATCCCACAGCCAAAAACTCTAATGTATTGATACGTAAAGTACAACAATTATGATCCAGTATTCAAGTTACATGATGCCAATACTTACCCCAACTTCACAAGTGAGCTTGTCGGCTTGGCAATCAGTGCATCTAGAATTTTGTGGAATCCTTGGTTTGCTATTGGAATCTTGGACAAGCTGCGTACATGCAAAGGAGTGCATGCATGTGGACATTAACCATTTTTGTGGAGATTTTATAGGGTCAATTTTCTGCTGCAAGGCATGCATGCATGCGTATACACGAGATCAGTGGTAACTCTCTCCAAGATAACATTAATTACCGTGTGTGGAACACCTACGCACGTGAACACAACACTTACTCCAGCAGTTTCAGACTGTTGTTTCTCTCAATGATATTGGCAATTAGTTCAGAATCCCTGGGTTGAAGGTTGTTGCGGTCAATCCTACAATGCACAATGTCATGTCAACATTCACAAAATCATGAATGCTAGATCTTTACCTTAAAGTCTCTAATGTTCTGTTGATTGCAGCCATATTTGACAATGCGGTGAGTCCAACAGAAGTCATCCCAACATCTGACAATCTATAGAGTTTTGTGGTGTCCCATTATGTAGTTTGTAAATTCTAATGATTTACGTTATTTCTGTAATTGTACTGTTTTTCTCCAGAGCAAGTGCTATTCTCTCAACTGCTTCATCACCAATTTTGTCATGTCGAAAACTGCATGCAATTAATAGTATATATATGTACTGACTCATTTTGATGCAATTGACTTACTGTATCTCTTTGATTGACTTGTTTAGACCTTCTAGAATATTCGCTATCTTAGCAACTCCAACGTTTGTTATTTCACATTCGTTGAACCTGTTTGAGTACAAATTAATCACATGCACAGTGTCATACATTGATTCAGATCGAACTTACTGTAGTACAGTAACAGTCGTGTTAGACTCAAGAGCTGTTGCTAGATTTCCAATTCCCTCGTCTCCAATAGGATTGTAAGACAATCTAAATGTAAAAGTAAAAACGTTCATTCCTATCTTAAAAGTAAGGCTCAATTTTGAAAACTGGTTGCTAACGCTGTGAGGAAGTTCGAACAAGTTCGAAAGAGTCAAACCAAACTACTAAGTAAGAATGAATTGTGTATAATTATTTTACCTCTGAGATCAGGCCTGGCATATATAATGATCTCGGGCCTACCGGGTCAATAAACAGCTTGTGGCACTCATAGCCATGTAATGAAATTAATACCCGCGAAAATATGTCACCTAAGGTAATACATAAAATGTCAGTTAGATACACTTATTTTAAACGTAGGTCTATATAGTCTTGAAGCATGCGGCAAAGAATATAGGGAATGTATAACAAGCCATCGTACAATTTGAGTTATAGTTACAGTTTATAATTATACGTACGCAAGACCCTCCAATTGAATATTGCAAGACAGAATTTCGACTAGATGGGAGATTGCTGAAGCTGTGATTCGATTATGCGTTAGACTGCAAATGAGAAATTATCACATACATCATAATGTATACAGTACATGCACTCCATTGAACTTAACTTGAAAGATGTTATCTTGAAGTCGTGAACACTATTGGTCTCGGCAAATCTAACTAGTGACATTTTTAGGATACTTAGCCCATTGTCTCCAATGTTACAGCCTCTAAAGTCCAGCGTCCACCCCCCGCCAGCCGATGTAACCATGTGAGCAGCACACAGGCAATCAGTCGTATTGAGAAACATGTTGCTCAAATTGAGCACACGATAAAATTTTTCAGCTGCTTTCTCACTCACAGCTTGATTGTTGGCCTCGTAAACGCAGTGAAGAAGGAAAATTTGAGCTCGGTTGGCCTTACCAGTTTCAGTGATCATGATCTTTTGAAAATTTTTATCAATTAACTTGGTAATTCCAGAAAAGAACTTCCAAACATTTCGAAATTGCAAGTCATCGCGAAATTTTCTGAGAAGACGAACTTGTTCCGATCGATCTAGTTTTTGAATTCCATACGCCGCAAGGAACTCTTGAATGGAGAGATGGTGGAATTGGTAGACAATATCAAAGCCAGCAACGGCAGAGTTATTGGGGGTGTTTAAGAGACCATAGCCATCAAATCGTTTCTGATTATCTGAATTTAGACCAACTCGTTGCAAATCTTCTCTGCTATACACAAATTTCTTCTGTTTAAAGCTGTCCATCGCTAAAATACACAATAGGTTGAAGACACTTTTAATTTCGGGAGGAAGCTTGCTTAAGCTGGTAATTCCATTAATAGAATTCAGTGCTGGATTCGATTGTTTCTTACAGTTTTGGTAGAGGGTATTGCAGATGTATTGTTCGTATAACTCGGTAAGAGTGTGTGGTAAGGCAGCCATACGAGCCACGTGGCAGATAATGGAAAGTGTGAGCGGGATGTGGGCCAACGCTTTGAGGTTTGGAAACTTGTTGAGATGACTGAGAATTGTTTCAGACATTTCCCCACCATGAAGTTGTACGTATTGTGTGATTTGCTCAGTGTCAAATCCTAACACCTCGATATGTCGTTCATCCATGTAGTCATAGAGATCAGCTGTTACTGATGGACGAGAAGTGACTAGCACTGAAGCTTTCGGAAGCTTATTGCCCTCGACAATATCAAAGAAAAATGAGCTTTCTTCGCGTAGCTCCGGCGGTAACTCATCCCAGCCTTCAAGGATAATCAACATCCTGTCACCTTGAGAACAAAAAGCCTGCTCAACAGCCTTGTCACGTATATCACCTTCTAAATAAATGTTTATTATGTCTTTTAGCGTGACCACAGACTTTTTTTGGAATCTCCGAAGAGTAACCAAAACCAAAAGGTAATATTCTTCATTAAGAAACTCTCCTTTGGCCCAGAGCCGACACATTTCAAGTGCTAGCATTGTCTTTCCTATACCAGGAGCTCCTTCAACTAGTACTAACTTTCTTGGCTGATCTTCACCGTATGCAAAAACTCGATCCAGTTGAATTTGCTCTTTTTTCTTGATGATATCGTCGGCTGAATCGTGCAAAGTGCTTTTGAGAAATTTATCTTGCTCTCTGTCTATGTGATTGGCTTTCTGTTTCTTGATAAGAGCTAAACTTATATACTGCATTTTTTTGGATGCAGGTCCTGCAGCCCTCCTGAAAAATTTAGCTTGTGTGTAAGTGGTACGTAGATTGTCCGCAAAGACTTGAAGAGGGCTAGTAATGCATTGTCGGGAGAAATCCGAGCATGACTGGGGATCTGGACTGGAGGTTCGCGTTCGCTTAGAAGGTTCGCCGGAACTTTGGTCAGAATTGTGTTGTCTTTTCAAACCTGTAGAAGCAGAAATGGATCAGTATATTACCTGTGACCACAACTGTTGTACAAATTGATGCATCACAGATTCAACTGTATAATTATAGATCTAGTCTATATATAAATATAATTATCATTATATGCTATATAAAAAATTATACCAGCTATATATATATACATTTCCATAGCGTCCAGTATTTATACCCTATTATAGCTACTCTTATCCAGATTCGTAACTTCACTATGAATAATATTCAGTGTCAATTTAATAATTAGTTATATAATTATACTGATTCACAGCAGAATGATTCATGCATAATTTTGATACAATGACCTAGCCATGCAGGCGAATTAAAACAATGACCTATAGCCAGGCTTTGCCTATAGCTAACACAATGGGATCTTGGATTAATTGTATTGTCTCTAGGTGCGGGTTGCTTCTCACTTGACGGTTTGCTGGGTTGTGGAGAATGAGAGGTAGGTTCAGAACCAGAACTTGTAGCTAACGTGTCGGTTAATCCGGTTGCAGACTGATTATTTATAAGCCAATTCTCCAATTTATCTGCCAGATCAGAATGAGGCAAGTGTTCTGCTGCATCACGAACACACTTTACAAATAATGAAGGCGCTCGATCTCCTTTTATGCACATGATTTTAACTAGTTCACATGTCTTTTCTTGTCTAGTTTGACTGGGCAACATCAATTTGTCCATTTCATCACTGGTCAGAAGCTGCTGCTTGTTTAGGTGTGGTAGTAGCTCTTCCAGGTTTAGATAGCTATTAAAGTCAACATGATGGTCCATAAAAAATCTTTTACATGTAGTAGATCTAGCCATAGCAAGTTGTTTCTACTTAGTAGTCTCATAGTAAATAGTACGTAGTTGTATACGCCCTAAATCCACCGCAAAACCGAAAGTAGATTTATATAGGGGTGGGGAAAGTCCCCCACAATTCCCCTTACATGCATGTACACATTTCCATCCACATTATAGTATAGAGCTAGCTGCACTTGTACTTGTCAGTGCAGTAGAATATAAATTATATCCACCTGATTGAGTTGTAAAATAATATAAAATGGGACAAAAATATACTATTGAATGGGGGTGGTCTTTCACACATGTTCACAGGAGAAAAGGTTACACGTGGTATATACACATAACTATCACAGATAATTGGTGGAGTTTCTTTTCTGCACCACTTGAGAGTGATGCTTGTAGTTGAGGTCTAACTTGTTCTCTGTGTCTCTCCCAGAGTTGATGGAGTCACAGATCTCTTGGAGCTTCTTCTTTCCTTCGTCAGTCACCTTTGTAGCCTCCATTCTGCATGAAACAATTACTTTAATTATTTCCGCAAATTTCACCAGACTACGTACTCATGTAATATGCAAACTTTTAAAGGACTATACTCACTGTGACTGTACTGTAGTGTCCCCTTAAGCGTACACATGTACATGGAACTTAGCCTTTGAAAAGAGCCACGCAGCAATGTAAACTATAGCTATTACTAGCATGCAAAGTAGACTGGAAACCACTCCCCTTCTCTCGGGAGAAAGGGACTGGCAAGCTGCCGTGTTGAGAGTTGTCCCAGTGCGTGAAGAATGTCACGCTGCCACAAGAATGTAAACGTCACAATAGTCATGTGCCACCGCCCACACGCTATAACTATCACTGCACAAAATGTTATCGGCCTCAAGTATAAAGTACATCACCGGCGGTCTGTCATCGAGGTTGAAATAATATCACCCACGCATTACGCATTTTGTGGTTTGTTCTAATTTGCATTCCAACGGGACAACTCTCAACACGGCAACTTGCCAGTCCCCAGAGCCGGAGTGGTTTCCAGTCTACATGCAAAGTACGTATACGGTATACTCACAGAACTTGCTTGACTGAATTGGAGCTGTTCCTTTTCAAAGCCTCTCCCACTAGTTCAGCACCCTCGTCTCCGAGATGATTGCACCCCAGTCTGTGAGGAAAAACAACCAAATATTGACTCCACTGGCTTCTTTGATTTCAAAGCTAGGGTGCATAATGGAAGCACAGCAGTGGACTGTTGTACAGTTTGCTACCCAGTACCTTGACACCGTACGTATTAGTGTCTCTAAAATGTATAAGTTCATGGTCATCACGCAGACCTCGGTATGTGGTATGCTATAATTATTATAATTGTGGCCGCTTACTGAATTCCGACAAAAGTTTCTGTGACTGAAAACAGTTCCATGAGTTTCTTGAGCCCCTTTGGTGTGACATCACATCCAAACACCCTGTACAAAGTTTTAATTGACCAAAATAATTATGATGAGTCATCAATTCATGCAGTTTCTACACTTTATAAGCCTTTACTTATTTAACTTTACTTACCCCAACTTTTTGAGAGATCCTTTACGTTTGACGATCAGTGCTTCAAGTACTCGTACAAAACCAACATCTCCAATTGGATTCTTTGACAAACTGCATGACACCAAAATAATGGTGGCTGCAATGATAATGAAACAGTTCACGGCTTACTCTATCAGAATAAGGCTGCTGCTCTTCTCAATAATAGTAGCCACCAGATGACAGTCATCAGCTACCAAATCATTCCGATCAAGTCTAGAGTGCGTGGCAAATGAACATTAATCCAAGAAAAAATATAATCACGTACTCAGAAAGTTTGAGTGGGTGTACGTACAAATTACCTTAGTACTTCAAGAGTTTGGTTGACGGGAGCCATTTGGGCTAGAGCAGTAAGACCGACTGAAGTCATATCTGTTTTCGTCAGTCTACGTATAGACGAAGTAATTAAATAACATGAATTATACATGATAAATCACTTACGATAATTCAGTGAGAGCCTTGTTGTATCTGTTGTCTAGTGCCTGCGCTATCCTCGTAACACCATGGCAACCAAATTGTTCAAATCCGATGCTGTATAGACACAATTTGTGAGTAGACATACCTATAGAAGAATGCTTTCCAAATCATGATAGTTACGGAAACTTACTAGAGTTCTTCTATTGTGCTGTTTGCTCTCAAGACATCAGCTAGTTCAAAAGCACCATCTTTAGTCAGCTCACAGCTTGAGAAACTGTTATAAACATACTCGATATAATTATAGACCATATTCACCGGCTTAAAGAAAACAGATAAAAGTACATGTATAATTATACTTACATATTCACTGTGCATCATAAATGCCTGGCTGATATAAAATTATTATAACTAACTAATAGCACTTAACGTACTGAAGTGATTTGGTTGTTGCATGCGACTGCTTAAGAGCTCTTGTTAGAGTCCTCATGCCCTCGTCTCCAAACGGATTGGACGACAATCTGTAGAGGATATTATCAGTGACTATGGTTATTATTATACATTCGCTGATCTGGAATTTAAATACTTACATGTAGTATAGACATAAATTTGCTAGCTGGACGAGGCATATGTGTATAGTGAACTTCTCAATAAGGACAGTTTGCAATTGGAAACAGTCAGTTTGTCCTAATGTATAGAGACGAGGTCCTTTATTAAGAGGCTAAATCTCTATAGTAGCTGTCCAATAGAGAGGGTGTCCCTAGCTTGCTTGTAAGGTTTACTACAATTAATACACATGCACACATAAGCTCACATGAGTGAGTGTAGCTGCATCTTGCTGTTGATCATTTCCGCTAGGTGGCAGACAGACACGGCTCGTATCCGGTTCTGAGTCAAACTGCATGCACGTAAAAGGTAAATTTAAAAAGGATCACAGTTGAATACAATGCATTGTCTTGATAAAGTACACGAGTGTCGCAGCTACATTTATTGCCATACTACTAAATTGTGTCAGGATACAATTTTGAGTAGCAAACATAAACCATTCACATCATTACACTACGGACTACGGACTGGCTAATAATTATCCACTCACTCCAATCTCTTGATGGTGAATCCGAGTACTCCATGGGCCTCAATGTGGGTCAAAAGAGACGTCTTGAATATCCTCAGTCCATCGTCCCCCATATTGCACCCCCTCAACTCGACCTGCCAATCCCCCCCGGCCGATGTGATCATGTGAGCAGCACAGAGACAGTCGGTTGTGTTGAGAAGCATATTACCGAGGTTTAGAACATAGAACATCTTTTCTGCAGCTTTCTTGCTGATAGCAGGGTTGTCGGCTTCGTACAAACAGTGTAAAAGAAAGATTTGATCTCGATTGGCCTTCCCAGTTCCAGATATGATTAATTCTTTGAAATATTCATTCTCGAGTCTTGTAATCCCCGAGAAAAATTTCCAAATGTTTTGAAACTGCTTGTCATTTCGGAACTCTCTGAGAAGGGAAACTCGTTGATCATTAACCAGATGTTGAATTCCATAGGCTGCGAGAAACTCTTGAATTGAGAGATGATTGAACTGATAAATCTGCTCGAATCCTGCTGCAACAGTCATAACAGGTGCATTCAATAGGCCGTAGCCGTCAAAGGCATTTGGTTTGAGACCAACTCTCTGCAAATCTTCTTTGCTGTACACAAACTTCTTTTCTTTGAAGCCGTCCAGAGCCAAAGTACAGAGGGAATTGATCACGCTTCTAACTTTGACTGGTAGTTCTTCCAAGCAAGAAACTCCAGAGAGGGACTTGAACGTTACGTGCTTCTTCAAGGTTAGGAAAAGAGTGTTGCAGATGTGCTGACGATAAAGCTCTGTGAGGGTATGCGGCAAAGCTAAATCTTTTCGAGCCACGTGGCAGATAATGGAAAGAGTGAGCGGGATGTGGGCCAATGCTTTGAGGTTCGGAAACTTGTTGAGATGGCTAAGAACCGTTTCAGACATATCCCCGCCATGAAATTGTACGTATTGTGTGATTTCTTTAGTGCTGAAGCCCAATACCTCGATATGTCGTTCATCCATGTATTCATAAAGGTCAGAGGTCACTGTGGGACGAGAGGTTACAAGTACAGATGCTTTCGGTAAAATATTGCCCTCAACAATGTCAAAAAAGAATGAACCTTCTTCACGTAACGTAGGAGACAACTCGTCCCAGCCTTCGAGAATGAATAAAGTTCTTTCCCCTTGAGATCTCAATAACTTTTCGGTAGCCTCAGCAAGGAGGGGGCCTTGCAGGTATATGAGCAGATCACTCAACTCCACTAACGGTTTTCGCTGGTATCTTCTGAGGGTTACTAAGAGCACCATATCGTATTCATCTAGCAGATCTTTATTGGCCCATAGTTGACACATGTGTAGGGCAAGCATTGTCTTTCCAACACCAGGAGCCCCTTCGACTAGTACGAGCTTCCTCGATCCTTCTTTACCGTAAGTGAAAATTCCTTGCAAATTAATGTCTTCCTTTTTCTTCTTGATGATGTCATCCACAGAGCCGTGTAATGTACTTTGCAGAAATTCATCATTCTCTGCATCTGCAGCACTTATTCCTTTCTTCTTGACGAGTGCTAGATTAATAAATTTGATAGTTCCTTTGTTAATACCAGCAGATTTCTTGAAGAACTTTTCATCTGCATAAGAGGTTCTCAAAGTTTTAATGAGCACTTGAAGAGGAGATTCATCTATTGAATGTCGTTCTGAGCGAGTGGAACTAGAACGTACTAAGGGTGATGAATAACGACTTTGATCATCACCTGACGGAGGTATGTATTGCCGGCCAAATTCGTGTGGGGGCTGACGAAATTGCAGGTTAGATTGAGAGGTGCTTGATTGTTCTGGTAAGCGATCGCTTTCTTCCGTTCTAGAACCTGTATATAATATTGAGGTGTATAGATAATTGAAGTATATTATGCGTACATCACATGTAATGAAAATGGTGATTCGTATAGAATGTTTATACCTATTAGCTTGTCATGTGATCTGTCAGGTCTAGGCCGGCGGAGAGGGGGAGGTTGAAGATCTGTTGACATGGTGACGTCAGATTGAGCCCCTCTTTTAACTCCTATTGTGAGCAATTGTGAGCAATAGTAAAAAGAGTTTCATGTAAAAACATACACACAGTGTACATATAGTCTATACTTCATGCACCCACAAATTTACAGAAAAAAATTTTTGCAGGCGGCGCGACACCTTATCCCTTCAGAAACCCCTTTGATTAATGTCTAGCTACGCCCCTGCTCAGCAGAATTATTCATGCATATTGATACAATGACCTTGGATTGTGTTGTCTCCAGGTGCGGGTTGCTTCTCACTTGACAGTTTGTTGGGTTGTTGAGAACGAGAGGTAAGTTCAGAACCAGAACTTGTAGCTAACGTGACAGTTGCAGAATTATTTATAAGCCAATTCTCCAATTTATCCGCCAGATCGGAATGAGGCAAGTGTTCCGCTGCATCACGAACACTCTTTGTGAATAATGAAGGAGCTCGATCTCCTTTTATGCACATGATTTTAACTAGTTCCAGTATCTTCTCTTTTCTAGTTAGACTCTTCATCATCAATTTTTCCATTTCATCACTGGTCAGAAGCTGCTGCTCGTTTAGGTGCGGTAGTAGCTCCTTTAGGTTTAGATCCCTATTAAAGTCAACATGATGGACCATAAAAAATCTGTTAGTAGCCATTATATAGCGAATTACTTAGTCAGAGTATATGTATATACGCCCTTGGCCTTGTTACGTACTTGTACTTGTAGCTGTAATCTTGAAACCGCAAACCGAAAGTTAGTTTACAGCAATATAGGGGTGGGGAAAATCCCGGAATTCCCCTTACAAATTAGGAGTGGAGAGAATCAATTAACTGAAGTACAATAATAGCTGCACTTGCCTATTCATAACAAGTAGAATAATTGTTGAGTTGCAAAAATTAACACAGAATTTAGTTTCACAAAAACATCGTGAGCTGAATATAAAAGTACCAATGAATGGGGTGGTCTTCACAGGAAAAAAGGTTACACGTGGTACATACACATAACTATCACAGATAATTGGTGGAGTTTCTTTTCTGCACTACTTGAGAGTTTTGCTTGTAGTTGAGATCTAACTTGTTCTCTGCATCTCTCTCAGAGTTGATGGAGTCACAGATCTCCTGGAGCTTCTTCTTTCCTTTGTCAGTCACCTTTGTAGCCTCCATTCTGCATGAAATTATTTCGGCAAATTTCACTAGACTGCGTACTATATAGCATTAATCATGCAATATGCAAATTAAAGGACCATGCATGCACTGAACTGTATAATAGTGTCACCTTAAATGTCACATGTACATGGACCTCGGCCAATAATAGCTTTGAAAAGAGCTACACAGCATCGTAAACTAGCTATTACTAGTATACAAAGTACGTATACTGTATACTCACAGAACTTGCTTGACTGATTTGGAGCTGTTTCTTTTCAAAGCCTCTCCCACTAGTTCAGCACCCTCGTCTCCGAGATGATTGCACCCCAGACTGTGAAGAATAACAATAAAATATTGATACAGGAACTCATCATCGGCTCGGCTGGCTTCTTTTTTCATAGCTAGTTCAATACAGTGTGCACAAATATGGAAGCACAGCAGTACAGTTTGCTACGTATACATAGTCAGTGACATTGTAAGTTAAATGTGTCTCCTAGAATGCATAAAGGCATGGTCACCATGTAGGTATACACATGCATGTGGTACCATAATACCAATTATAATTGTGGCCGCTTACTGAATTCCGACAAAAGTTTCTGTGACTGAAAATAGTTCCACGAGTTTCTTGAGCCCCTTTGGTGTGACATCACATCCAAACACCCTGCATTAACACAGACGACAAATTGACCAAAATATGACGACAAGTCATCAACATACGCTTTAATAAGCCCTTACCCCAACTTTTTGAGAGAGCTTTTAGGTTTGGCAATCAGTGCTTCAAGTACTCGCTCAAAACCAGCATCTCCAATTGGATTTTTTGACAAACTGCATGACACCCAACATTTGGTAGTTTCAATAATCAATGAAACTTTTCACGACTTACTCTATCAGAGTAAGGCTGCTGCTCTTCTCAATAATAGTAGCCACCAGATGACAGTCATCAGATCCCAAATCATTCCGATCAAGTCTGGAGTGAAAATACAAAATGGCAAATGAATCACGTATTCAGAAAGTTTGAATGGGTGTACGTTACCTTAGTACTTCAAGAGTTTGGTTGACGGGAGCCATTTGGGCTAGAGCAGTAAGACCGGCTGTAGTCATATCTGTTTTCGTCAGTCTACATGCATAACGGAGTAAATTAGAAGTTAAAAGAATACACACGCGTGAATGTAGGACTTACGATAGTTCAGTGAGTGTCTTGTTGTATCTGTTGTCTAGTGCTTGCGCTATACTCTTAACGCCATGGCAACCAAATGGTTCAAATCCGATGCTGTATAGACACAATTTGTGAGTAGACATACCTATAGAAGAATGCTTTCCAAATCATGATAGTTACGGAAACATACTGGAGTTCTTTTATTGTGCTGTTTGCTCTCAAGACATCAGCTAGTTCAAAAGCACCATCTGTAGTCAGCTCACAGCTTAAGAAACTGTAAGTTGATGATTATGATTATATACCACTAGAGGTTTACCGGAAAAACGGAAATAAAAGTACATTACGTACATATTCGTGGTTTTACAATGTGCAATAAATGCTTGGCTGATATAATGTAGCATTTAACGTACCGAAGTGACTTGGTTGTTGCGTGCGGCTGCTTGAGACCTGCTGCGATAGTCCTCATACCCTCGTCTCCAAACGGATTGGACGACAATCTGTAGAGGGTATTATCAATTACTATACATTCTGAGTATGGTTATCATACACTCGTTCACTGATCTGGAATTGAAATACATAGTACTTTACATAAATTTTCTAGCTGGATGAGGCACATTATGTATAACAGAGAGTCAAAATAAAGGACGGTTTGGAAACAAGCAGTCACCTTGTCTTATAGAGAAACGAGGTCCTTTACTAAGAGGCTAAAACTCTATAGTAGTTCACATGCCATTAAGACTGTCCAATAGAGAGGGTGTCCTTTGCTTGTACAATTAATACACACACAAGCTCACATGAGTGAATGCAGCTGCATCTTGCTGTCGATCATGTCCGCGAGGTGGCCAACAGACCTTGCTTGTATCCGGTTCTGAGTCAAACTGCACGTAAAAGGTATATACCATACCTTAAGGTATGTGACATATTTTCACAGGCAGATAATTAAGTTAGCTCATTTTGCTCCTATACTCAAGTTGTGAAATTAATGTTATTCATAGCGTTTCTAATTACTCGCAAGTGGTTATATATTCATTGGATTTTCCGAAGCTATGCTCTTTAATTGACACATGCTACATATTAAGCAGATGCAGTACGTAGACATAAAACCATTCACATCATTACACCACCACCGACTGCCTAAAAAGTCTATACACTCACTCCAATCTCTTGATGGTGAATCCGAGTACTCCATGGGTCTCAATGTGGGTCAAAAGAGACGTCTTGAATATCCTCAGTCCATCGTCCCCCATATTGCACCCCCTCAACTCGACCTGCCACTCCCCCCCAGCCGATGTGATCATGTGAGCAGCACAGAGACAGTCGGTTGTGCTGAGAAGCATGTTACCAAGGTTTAGAACATGGAACATCTTTTTCGCAGCTTTCTTGCTGATAGCAGGGTTGTCAGCTTCGTACAAGCAGTGTAGAAGAAAGATTTGATCTCGATTGGCCTTCCCAGTTTCAGATATGATCAATTCTTTGAAATATTCGTTCTCGAGCCTTGTAATCCCCGAGAAAAATTTCCAAATGTTTTGAAACTGCTTGTCATTTCGAAACTCTCTGAGAAGTGAAACTCGTTGATCATTAACCAGATGTTGAATTCCATAGGCTGCGAGAAACTCTTGAATTGAGAGATGATTGAACTGATAAATCTGCTCGAATCCTGCTGCAACGGCCATAACAGGTGCATTCAATAGGCCGTAGCCATCAAAGGCATTTGGTTTGAGACCAACTCTCTGCAAATCCTCTTTACTGTACACAAACTTCTTCTCTTTGAAGCCGTCCAGAGCCAAAGTACATAGAGAATTGATCACGCTTCTAACTTCGACCGGTAGTTCTTCCAAGCAAGAAATTCCAGAGAGGGACTTGAACGTTATGTGCCTCTTCAAGGTTAGGAAAAGAGTGTTACAGATGTGCTGACGATAAAGCTCTGTGAGGGTATGCGGCAAAGCTGAATCTTTTCGAGCCACGTGGCAGATAATGGAAAGAGTGAGCGGGATGTGGGCCAACGCTTTGAGGTTCGGAAACTTGTTGAGATGGCTAAGAACCGTTTCAGACATATCCCCGCCATGAAGTTGTACGTACTGTGTGATTTCCTTAGTGCTGAAGCCCAATACCTCGATATGTCGTTCATCCATGTATTCATAGAGGTCAGAGGTCACTGTGGGACGAGAGGTTACAAGTACAGATGCTTTCGGTAAAATATTGCCCTCGACAATGTCAAAAAAGAATGAACCTTCTTCACGTAACGTAGGAGGCAACTCGTCCCAGCCTTCGAGAATGAACAAACTTCTTTCCCCTTGAGATCTCAATAACTCTTCGGTAGCATCATCGAGAAGAGAGCCTTGCAGGTATATGAGCAGATCACTCAAATCCACTGACGGTTTTCGCTGGTATCTTCTGAGGGTTACCAAGAGCACCATATCGTATTCATCTAGCAGATCTTTATTGGCCCATAGTTGACACATGTGTAGGGCAAGCATTGTCTTTCCAACACCAGGAGCCCCTTCGACTAGTACGAGCTTCCTCGATCCTTTTTTACCGTAAGTGAAAATTCCTTGCAACTTAATGTCTTCCTTTTTCTTCTTGATGATGTCATCCACAGAGCCGTGTAATGTACTTTGCAGAAATTCATCATTCTCTGCATCTGCAGCACTTATTCCTTTCTTCTTGACGAGTGCTAGATTAATAAATTTGATAGTTCCTTTGTTAATACCAGCAGATTTGTTGAAGAACTTTTCATCTGCATAAGAGGTTCTCAAAGTTTTAATGAGCACTTGAAGAGGAGATTCATCTGTTGAATGTCCTTCTGAGCGAGTGGAACTAGAACGTACTAAGGGTGATGAATAACGACTTTGATCATCACCTGACGGAGGTATGTATTGCCGGCCAAATTCGTGTGGGGGCTGACGAAATTGCAGGTTAGATTGAGAGGTGCTTGGTTGTTCTGGTAAGCGATCGTTTTCTTCCGTTCTAGAACCTGTATAAAGAAAGTATAATATTGAAGGTGTATAGATAATTGAAGTATATTATGCGTACATCATGAAATGAAAATGTTGATTCGTATACAATGTTTATACCTGTTAGCTTGTCATGTGATCTGTCATGTCTAGGCCGGCGGAGAGGGGGTGGTTGGAGATCTGTTGGCATGGTAACGTCAGATTGAGCCCTTCTTTTAACTCCTATCGTGAGCAATAGTAAAAAGAGATTCATATAAAACATACACATAGTGTACTAAACCTAAACGTGGAGTTAGCAGAAATGAATCAGTATTACGACCACAACTGTTGTACAAAAGTACACTTTATGGATTGTTTATCGCATCTATGTATAATTATATTCATTGTGTTAAATGCCAGCTACCGTACTTCTTCTAAAAGAGGCGCCCTTCTAACTAGTGTTCAAGCTTGCGCTGTGCTAATGCCTCTCGCCATGTTTTTGCTTTTGCTCAAAAGTAGTTTCTATAATGAATTTTATATTAAAGTTAGCGTATCTATATAAAGTCACTGAGAAGAAAAGACTTATTTACATGCATCTATTGTTGTTATTTATTGTATTATGTGGCTTACCAGGACCTCAAGAAAGAAGAAAATTGATTCTTCCAGGATCTGTAGTTCAGTGTATATAATATCTAACCTGTGTACATGCATATTGTTATCTATATTGTTATATGGTAGTGTTTTGTGGCTTACCAGGCCCTCAAGACAAAGATGATTCTGCCAGGAGGATCTGGATCTGGATCTTGGATACTATTTTCTCACACATGGGGAATGAGCGCGCATGCGCATTACATCCACAGGAATAATTAAAGACAAAGAGATCAATTTCACAAATGGCTACTGCTAGCTAGCTGTTTTAACAGATATTTTCTGAGTATTGTAGCTAACAAAAAGCTAGCGCTTTAGTGCAAGGCCAACTCATATGTTGAAAGATTCTGAAGACTAGAGACTGCAACAGCCTTCAATGTGAGTCAAACTAGCCATAACTCGAGAAAGAAGCTTTAGTTTGCTAATCCACGAATCAAAATCCAAGAGAACGTGGCTAGAAGCCTATAGAAGCTGTTAGCTTTCGTCGCATTGCAACTGTTGAGCAGTTACAGCTGGAACAGACACACACAGTCAGCTTTACCGTATCCCTCGTGCGGCTACGCCTCAAGGCATAATTATGCGCCAGGACTGAAAAGTAATTTTGAGTCTCCATAATTATTATAATACACAAGGCTCAGCAGAATTATTCATGCAATGACCTATAGCCAGGCTTTGCCTAACCTCGAGACCAGTATTTTAATCGGCCTGGATTCGAGGCTAGGCTTCGCCTAGCTAACACAATGACCTTGAATTGTGTTGTCTCTAGGTGCGGGTTGCTTCTCACTTGACGATTTGCTGGGTTGTGGAAAACGAGACATAGGTTCAGAACCAGAACTTGTACCTAACGTGTCGGTTGCAGAATTATTTATATTAAGCCAATCCTCCAATTTATCTGCCAGATCGGAATGAGGCAAGTGTTCCGCTGCATCACGAACACACTTTGTGAATAATGAAGGAGCTCGATCTCCTTTTATGCACATGATTTTAACTAGTTCCAGTATCTTCTCTTGTCTAGTTAGACTCTTCAACATCAATTTTTCCATTTCATTACTGGTCAGAAGCTGCTGATCGTTTAGATGTGGTAGTAGCTCTTCCAGGTTAAGATAGCTATTAAAGTCAACATGATGGACCATAAAAAATCTTTTAGTAGATCTAGCCATAGCAAGTTTTTACTTAGCGAGTCTCATAGTAAATAGTAGTTGTATACGCCCTCTAGCTAATCGATCCACCGCAAACGATTTATATAGGGGTGGGGAAAATCCCCCACAATCCGCTGTGCTCAACATTAATTATTGTATAGCTGCTTGTCAGTCATTATGCCTCGGTGCGCATGCGCAAGCGAGGTATACGGTAGTGTGTTTGTGTGTCTGTCTGTCTGTGTGCGTGTCTGTGTGTGTGTGTAGACTGCTACAGCTGCACAAGGATCAATGAAGTGCAAGTAAGAGTTTCTATAGGCTTCTAGTCATGTTTTCTTGGATTTTAATTCGTGGATTTGCAAAATAAAGCTTCGTTCTCGAGTTATGCCTAGTTTTTCTTACTTGGAATGCCATTGCAGCCTTTTCAGAAGAGTCCGTAGCAAAACTTGTTCACCGAATGTTGCTACTGTACTTAGTAGTTAGCTCTGCACTAGAACGCTAGCTCCGCAAGAGTGAGAAGAGAGCTGCAAGGCTCTGCTGACTTGTAGCCATTAGTTTTAGACTTAAACTTTTGGCATCGATCGTTTTTAACAACAATCACGGTCGATTATTACCCACTATTTGAGTTTCCTGCGATTACATGTACAATGCAGCAAAATTAGATCATCATGATAATTATAATCAATGTGTGTATAAAAGCTAGCTAGTAGTTTTATGTTATGTAGCTTTGGCACCTCCACCGAGGCATCAGCACCCGCGGTGCTTTCATTAGAATATGCACCTGATTAAGTTGTAAAATATAAAAATATGTAAAATATAAAAATATACTATACACAATGAATGGGGTGGTCTTTCACACATAGAAGAAAAGGTTACACGTGGTACATACACATAACTATCACAGATAATTGGTGGAGTTTCTCTTCTGCATCACTTGAGAGTGGTGCTTGTAGTTGAGGTCTAACTTGTTCTCTGTGTCTCTCCCAGAGTTGATGGAGTCACAGATCCTCTTGGAGCTTCTTCTTTCCTTCGTCAGTCACCTTTGTAGCCTCCATTCTGCATGAAACAATTACCTTAATTATTTCCGCAAATTTCACCAGACTATGTACTCATGCAATATGCAAACTTTTTAAGGACCATGCACTCACTGTGACTGTACTGTAGTGTCCCCTTAAGCGTACACATGCATACGGAACTTGGCCAATAATAGCTTTGAAAAGAGCCACACAGCATTGAAAACTGGCATGCAAAGTACGTATACGTGTACTGTATACTCACAGAACTTGATTGACTGAATTGGAGCTGTTCCTTTTCAAAGCCTCTCCCACTAGTTCAGCACCCTCCGATATGATTGCACCCCAGTCTGTGAGGAACAACAACCAAATATTGATAAGGAACTCATCAATCGGCTCCGCTGGCTTCTTTGATTTCAAAGCTAGCGTGCATATATGGAAGCATAGTAGTGGACTGTTATGGTATGATTATACTATAATTATAATTGTGGCCGCTTACTGAATTCCGACAAAAGTTTCTGTGACTGAAACAGTTCCACGAGTTTCTTGAGCCCCTTTGGTGTGACATCACATCCAAACACCCTGTACAAAGTTTTAATAGACCAATTATGACGAGTCATCAATTCATGCAGTTACTACACTTCACAAGCCCTTAACTTACATAACTTTACTTACCCCAACTTTTTGAGAGATCGTTCAGGTTTAGCGATCAATGCTTCAAGTACTCGCACAAAATCAGCATCTCCAATCGGATTCTTTGACAAACTGCATGACACCAAAATAATGGTGGTTGCAATGATAAATGAAACAGTCACGACTTTATCAGAATAAGACTACTGCTCTTCTCAATAATAGTAGCCACCAGATGACAGTCATCAGCTCCCAAATCATTCCGATCAAGTCTAGAGTGAAAATATAACGTGGCAAATGAACATAAATCCAAGAAAAAATATAATCGCATACTCAAAAAGTTTGAGTGACGTTACCTTAGTACTTCAAGAGTTTGGTTGACGGGAGCCATTTGGGCTAGAGCAGTAAGACCGGCTGAAGTCATATCTGTTTTCGTCAGTCTACATATAGACGAAGTAATTAAATAACATGAATTATAAATGTATAAATCACTTACGATAATTCAGTGAGAGTCTTGTTGTATCTGTTGTCTAGTGCCTGCGCTATCCTCGTAACACCATGGCAACCAAATTGTTCAAATCCGATGCTGTATGGACGAATTGTGTGAGTAGAAACGTACCTATAGAAGAATGCTTTCCAAATCATGATATAGTTATGGAACCTTACTAGAGTTCTTTTATTGTGATGTTTGCTCTCAAGACATCAGCTAGTTCAAAAGCACCATCTTTAGTCAGCTCACAGCTTGAGAAACTGTTAAAAACAAGTGATAATTATATAGACTATTACCGGCTTAAAGAAAACGGATAGAAGTACACATATTCGTGGTTTTACATTGTACAACATATGTAAATTCCTGGCTGATATAAAATTAATTAATGTAGCGTACTGGAGTGACTTGGTTGTTGCGTGCGGCTGTTTGAGACCTGCTGTGAGAGTCCTCATGCCCTCGTCTCCAAACGGATTGGACGACAAACTGTAGAGGGTATTATCGTGACTATAATATGGTTATTAAACATTCACTGATCTGGAATAGATTTACATATACATGTAAAGTAGTAAGTATTTCAAATTTGCTAGCTAGACGAGGCACACATGTATAGTGAAACCTCTCAATAAAGGACACTTTACACTTACTATACCGTATAGCGGGTATATTTCGAGGGTATAAATGTTCGCGGTTTTCGCGGATTGAGCCTGTACTGCGAAAATTTATACCCACGAAATGTATGAATAGTAGGCGTGTTCAGTATTATTGACCACACCTATCGACACAAAAAGGAATCAAGAGACAAGGACGCCGGTATAGCCAGCTAGATTGCTCTATTATACGTCTACGTCCAGATTGTTTTGTACTGGTGGTATCCGCTGACCATGGCCTGCACAGCAAACGTTCTGCTAGAGGTGGAGGACATAGTGCCTCACCGATTCTATTTTATACAGGCTAGGCCTGGATTCGAGGCTAACGGTGTGGAGGTACAGCTGCATGTTGATGTGCGCATGCGCCAAAAAGCTGGAACTCAGACCACGAAAATAAAATCCGGGAAAATGTACACCCTCGAAATATACCCGCTATACGGTATATAGAGAGACGAGGTCCTTTATTAGCTAAAACTCTAGTACTGTATAGCTGGTTATTTTCGAGGCATGAAATTTTTACCCATAAACACGAAAATTTAGTGTCGCGAAAATTGGTTTACATCGGTATTAGTGTAGGGGTGTGGTCATTTGAACCCGCTATCCTCGAAAATAAACTCCCTAAAAATGTTCTGTTTGGGCAATCTGCAGTGAAAATTTAGTGCCTCGAAAATAAACCGCTATACGGTAGTTCACATGACTGTCATTAAAATAGAGAGGGTGTCGTACTACAATTAATACACACACAAGCTCACATGAGTGAGTGCAGCTGCATCTTGCTGTTGATCATGTCCGCTAGGTGGCAAACAGACATGGCTCGTATCCGGTTCTGAGTCAAACTGTAGGTAAAAGGTAGCTATAGTAAAAGAGGATCACAGATGAATACAATGTACAGACAATGATGTACATGTAAGAGTGTCGAAGCTACATTGACATACTACTTTAATTGTGTCCAATTTTAAGGATTCACTTTGGGTATAGTAACATAAACCATTCACATCATTACACCACCACTGACTACCTAATAAGTCTATACACTCACTCCAATCTCTTGATGGTGAATCCGAGTACTCCATGGGCCTCAATGTGGGTCAAAAGAGACGTCTTGAATATCCTCAGTCCATCGTCCCCCATATTGCACCCCCTCAACTCGACATGCCAATCCCCCCCGGCCGATGTGATCATGTGAGCAGCACAGAGACAGTCGGTTGTGCTGAGAAGCATGTTACCAAGGTTTAGAACATGGAACATCTTTTCCGCAACTTTCTTGCTGATAGCAGGGTTGTCAGCTTCGTACAAACAGTGTAGAAGAAAGATTTGATCTCGATTGGCCTTCCCAGTTTCAGATATGATCAATTCTTTGAAAAATTCGTTCTCGAGCCTTGTAATCCCTGAGAAAAATTTCCAAATGTTTTGAAACTGCTAATCATTTCGGAACTCTCTCAGAAGTGAAACTCGTTTATTATCAACCAGATTTTGAATTCCATAGGCTGCGAGAAACTCTTGAATTGAGAGATGATTGAACTGATAAATCTGCTCGAATCCTGCTGCAACGGCCATAACAGGTGCATTCAATAGGCCGTAGCCATCAAAGGCATTTGAATCGAGACCAACAGCCTGCAAATCTTCTTTGCTGTACACGAACTTCTTCTCTTTGAAGCCGTCCAGAGCCAAAGTACAAAGGGAATTGATCACGCTTCTAACTTCGACCGGTAGTTCTTCCAAGCAAGAAACTCCAGAGAGGGACTTGAACGTTACGTGCTTCTTCAAGGTTAGGAAAAGAGTGTTGCAGATGTGCTGACGATAAAGCTCTGTGAGGGTATGCGGCAAAGCTAAATCTTTTCGAGCCACGTGGCAGATAATGGAAAGAGTGAGCGGGATGTGGGCCAACGCTTTGAGGTTCGGAAACTTGTTGAGATGGCTAAGAACAGTTTCAGACATATCCCCGCCATGAAGTTGTACGTACTGTGTGATTTCTTTAGTACTGAAGCCCAATACCTCGATATGTCGTTCATCCATGTAATCATAGAGGTCAGAGGTCACTGTGGGACGAGAGGTTACAAGTACAGATGCTTTCGGTAAAATATTGCCCTCGACAATGTCAAAAAAGAATGAACCTTCTTCACGTAACGTAGGAGGCAACTCGTCCCAGCCTTCGAGAATGAACAAACTTCTTTCCCCTTGAGATCTCAATAACTCTTCGGTAGCCTCAGCAAGGAGGGGGCCTTGCAGGTATATGAGCAGATCACTCAACTCCACTGACGGTTTTCGCTGGTATCTTCTGAGGGTTACCAAGAGCACCATATCGTATTCATCTAGCAGATCGTTATTGGCCCATAGTTGACACATGTGTAGGGCAAGCATTGTCTTTCCAACACCAGGAGCCCCTTCGACTAGTACGAGCTTCCTCGATCCTTCTTTACCGTAAGTGAAAATTCCTTGCAAATTAATGTCTTCCTTTTTCTTCTTGATGATGTCATCCACAGAGCCGTGTAATGTACTTTGCAGAAATTCATCATTCTCTGCGTCTGCAGCACTTATTCCTTTCTTCTTGACGAGTGCTAGATTAATAAATTTGATAGTTCCTTTGTTAATACCAGGAGATTTGTTAAAGAACTTTTCATCTGCGTAAGAGGTTCTCAAAGTTTTAATGAGCACTTGAAGAGGAGATTCATCTATTGAATGTCGTTCTGAGCGAGTGAAACTAGAACGTACTAAGGGTGATGAATAATGACTTTGATCATCACGTGACGGAGGTATGTATTGCCGGCCAAATTCGTGTGGGGGCTGACAAAATTGCAGGTTAGATTGAGAGGTGCTTAGTTGTTCTGGTGAGCGATCGCTTTCTTCCATTCTAGAACCTGTGTAAAGAAAGTGTAATATTGAAGGTGCATAGATAATTGAAGTATATTATGCGTACATCGTGAAATGAAAATGTTGATTCGTATAGAATGTTTATACCTATTAGCTTGTCATGTGATCTGTCAGGTCTAGGCCGGCGGAGAGGGGGAGGTTGGAGATCTGTTGGCACAGTGACGTTAGATTGAGCCCCTCTTTTAACTCCTATTGTGAGCAATAATAAAAGAAATTCATATAAAAACACACACACAGTGTACCTGCACCCACAAATTTACAGGGTATAATTTAGGGTTACATATTAATTATGCATCTGCCCCATGAATAACAAGCATATCTATATCTAGCCCGATTCCAGGCCCTGGAATCGAGGCTAATCTATATTAAATACTCACCAAAAGTTGACAAAGGTCCTTCCTCTTCGTCCATCTGCTCCGTACTTGAGGAAATACTTCGATCGCAAATCATTCTCCTCTTGCTGTACACCTCCTCGATACGCACCTGGCTTCTTTCCATATACTCCAGTTTGATAGAACTCAGTGTGGGATCTGAATCGAGTCTCGTCCTAATTTCGTCTACACCGAATACACTAAGTGACTGCTTCAGAAAGGCAGCAGGTATCTTCCATACTAAGACAATGGAGCCATGTCGGGTGGAAGCAAGACTAAAGGTGTGTCTCTGAATCGAGAGAACTCCAGCAATCATATCTTTAACCACGAACGCCTCTCCAAGAGTCATATCAGGGTTGCTATGTAATGTCAAGAGGAGATGGTGAGTTTGGGTAGATGTGGAGTTGTACTGGCAGGTTAGAGCTTGATTGCTCATGATATGATCGGCATACTCGAGAGCAAGAGAGTGCAATTCCTGTAGTCCCAATACATGGAGAAGCCTACAGAGTAAGTCAATGTCTGATTCGTGGCACAATCCAAGCTGACGAATATGCACACACAGAGAGCCAAAATCCCTCACTTCTTCCTGCTGAATAGTAATGCCCATGTGACCATCATGTAGAATCCTGTTTAGTTCAACAATGACGCTGTCAATTGAAACATCATTTGTCGCCATATGAGAAGATATTCTCTGCACCAAGTGTGCATAATCTGGTGCAACTTGATTCAATGGGGAGGGGAGATCATCGGCAAAACTAGATGGACTGTTCTGATAAAGCAATGAGTTTGTGGTCTGCTCTTGAATTAGCACCTGTGCTTGCTGCACCAAACGTGGAGTTTCCTCTGCCATTGTTCCTAACAAAATGTTCTGTTCAAATCAAGATTCGAAGTTTGATAGATTACTCTCTATGGTATCGGTCGGATTTTGATGACTTGTACTGACAGTTACTGCATTATTCGCCTTTAAGCCATAGGGAACATTGATCACTTGAGGGAGGCTACTGGCTGATATTTGTTCATCAACTGTTACTTGCATTTGTCGCACTAAACATGGAGTTTGCTCCGCCATTGTTAGTGGCAAAAGTCCCTGTTCGAATTGAGATTCAAAGGTACTAACTGTTGATCTCTGTAATGAGTTTGGATTTGTGTTGTCCTGCTGACGAGAACTGACGGTTTCTGCAGTATTCACCCCTAGGCCATGGGGAACGGCATCGATTACTTGAGGGAGGCTACTGACTGATATTTGTTCTTCAATCGGTACTTGTAGAGTTTGCTCGACCATTATATCAGTCGACGCAGTGTGGTTTGATACGGTATCAACTGTCGAAACATCTTGTGCATTTGTGCTGTCCTGTTCATCACTACACAGCTGGTACAGGGTTTGTCCTCACGACTTGGGGGACATTGTAATTACTAGGTTGCGAATTGTTCGTTGCTAGTGCCTGATTCTGAGCAAATGCTGAACGAATAGGGGGCGTGTGTGCTGGACGATCTTGAAGCCATTTCTCCATTTTATCCGCTAGTTCAGGATGGGGAAAGTGCTCCTTTGCATTTTGAACACACTCGATGAACAAGAAGGGAGCTTGATCTCCTTTTATGCATATAATTTTAACAAGGTGTTTAATTTTCTTCTTTCGGGTTGTAAGTGAGTCCAGTGTTTCCATCTCATCTATATCTAGAGTCAGTAATTGCTTGCTTAGTAAGGGAATCACTTCATCGATGTTCAGATAATCTTCAAAATCTTTGAGATGAGCCATAAAAAACCTTTTAGTAGAGTAACCTGCAGCCATTGTGTAGCTGTAGAGCTAGCTAGCTGGCTTTCTCTGGCTTTTATACAGTGCAGTGTCTCGGTAGTTGGGCGGAGCCCGACCGTCCCTGACGGGAGGTCGGGGGACACGCTTATATAGGATTTGTACTTGTGTATTATGTAATACTGCTTGGAGCATCATGAATATAATCATTTTAAGTGGGTGTTAAACGCAATATGCACCGCACTGCACCACACTGGCTGGCACTGAAAACAACATGACTTTGCTACTAAATTAAAAGAGCAAGAATGGCCCAAGTGCTACAATGTTTTGGATGTGAGGATGAGCTATCAAGGCCTGGTAACAGGAGAGCTCTTGATGGTCCAGCTGGAAAGGAAGTGTTGGACCTGTGGACAATGCTACTGGAGAATGAGGAAGAACAGATGTGTGCTGATGTCGACATTAACAGTATTGTAAATGGCAGTGATAAAAACAGATTGCCCAAAATGTGCAGGAAATGTTTCGGTAGATATAGCAGCTTTCTTGAAGCACAGGTAATAATGAAAATAAAATTTGTAATTAGCTGAAAGAAGTAACTAAGTCTTAGGTCACATTGTCCACATAAACATGACTTAGAACAAATATCACAGCACAAGCAATTGAAACCGAGATCAACATGTTTGTAATTGTCAATATTTCGGAAAAGACTATCCCTTCTACAATCTGTAGTGTTGAAGTTTGAAGCATATTCTTTAATCTCATTATTAACTTGATGGTAAATTCTTGCCTTTAAAAGGGTTACACGTGATGGTTTACCATCTCGACCTGCTCTACCAGTCTCTTGTACATAGCTACTGATATCGTCTGACAGGCCAACATGAATGATTTACCGAATGTTGGGACAATCAACACCCATACCAAATGCCATAGTAGCTACAACAATGCGAAGATTGCCATCACCCTTAAATAAACGAATGATTTCAGATTTATGGGCTGGATCAGTGACACTTGTAAACATGTCCACGGGGCGAAATTCAGGAAGATCAGGTGCATCATCAGGATTTGTGAATGCAGCTCCAAGGTAATCCTTAAAGAAGAGGTACATGTCACCACACACTCCAAAAGAACGTCCATATATGATTGTTTTGGGAAACTTGTTTCTCTCGATTACCAATTTCTGGGCCAAGTTTTGGAATGTCTCTGGTATACTTTTGAACAATCCAACAGCAAATTTGGGATTACTGGGACTCTCGTAATGACAAATGGGTTTCTTAGGCCAACAATACGAGAAATAAATGAAATGTCACTTCGGGTAGCTGTTGCTGTTAGCGCCATCACATGAACTGATGTTGGAATGAGGCTGCGCACTTCTCTAATTCTCAACAGCATTTGCCTGAAAGTCTCACCCCTGCAATAATATTATTGGTACACATGTTAATGTTAATAAAAAACAATGAGTCAAATACATACCATTTCTTCACACAATGAGCTTCATCGATTATCAAAGCCTTGAGTCTATTAGCATACATATCTCCCCCCAGAAGTCTTCTCCAATGCTTCTTGCTGATGATCATTTCAGGTGTAAAGAATACTAGCTGATACTTTCCATGGAAGATCGCATCCATTGTAGCTGCATCAGACATCTCGCCCGAGACATATGTGCTAGAGATGCCTTTAGAACAATAGATGGCTACCTATATATAGAATAAAAGCATCCAGCTTAGAATGATCTAGTTACGTGTAAACAGCTCATATGCACATGTACGTATAATTATATGTATGTTCTATCTAGCCTTACATACCTGATCATGAATGATGGCCAGCAGAGGAGTGACTACTACTACAATAGAATAACCTTTCTCCTTCTCCAATATTTTGTCAAATGCTGCAGGCAAACAAGCATAGCAAAGGCTCTTTCAAAATTCAGTAGGCAATACAGCAAGACATCTCTGCCTCTCAGAAAAGAAGTGACTACTTCCAAGTAGTCTCGAATACCCGCCTCAACCTAAAATTTAGGTTGAGGCGGGTATTCGAGACTAACTTCCAAGCTCATTAGCAGCTTCTGTGACAGCTTGTGTAACTTTCTCCATTTTGCTCAAGGCAGCTCCGCCCAGCTGCACACCCACCTAGCTAAGTGGGTGTTAACCAACCACTTGCAATACTGCAATCTGATTGGGCTGCACTCCTCAGTGCAGCAGTACAAATCCTATACATGTATAAGCGTGTCACCCGGCCACCCGTTGGGAACGGGTGCCGGGCTCCGCCCAGCTAGTGTCTCGGTATGGGGATCTGGGGGGGGGAAACCCTGGTTTTTCCCCTCTGCGCATGAAGCGCATGCACAGTGGATCAATTGTATATGGTGGGGAAATGGCCTGATGAGACTCAAACTCAGACTGCTTTGCGAGGGATGTAGAGTGGCTGAAAGATTAGGAGAGAAGCTGGGAACATGTGGTGGAACTAGACTATGTAGACTGCAAGCACTGAAAAGCCAATGTGGTATAGGTATGTATGAGCAGGTATGAGAGAAACAACCAACTAAATAGGCGACTCTACACCGTCTCTACTAGCTGGGCGTGGCTCGACCGTCTCCTGACGGGAGGTCGGGTTGCAAGCCTATCTGGGATTTGTTCTAGCACCACTATAGTGGCGCCCTATCAGATTGCAGCATTTTTCACGTGCTTGGCTACACTTCCGTTTGCATCTAGTTGCGAAACGGCATGCAGTATGCTGTGGTTTATCCACGTCATCATGTCGGTTAACACCCATGGCAGTGTTACATAATGCTGCAGAACAAATCCCAGATAGGCTTGCAACCCGACCTCCCGTCAGGGAGACGGTCGGGCCACGCCCAACTACGTCTCTACTTCGTACTATCTATGGTTGTATACAATAATAGCACGAGATGATTGAAGTGCCTACTGCAATGGAGTCTTGTAAGCAATGGTGACAATTCCAAGCGGCTTCTGATTGAGTGTGGCTGTTTGGTTTGTGCTTTACACTGTGTTGGTATGAGTGCATGTTTCATACCATTCAATGGCTTCCTCTCTCCTACAGTTGATGATGAGACAAGAAGAGGCACTGAGAATGGAGGTACAGGTATGATGTGTGTTTCCCTGTAATGTATTGAAGGTGTGCAATGTACCCCCTCCCACACACACGCACACCTTTAGGCCTACTATGCTGCTAAGAGAGGGGCCTCGCGTAAACTGGCCACTCAGACGCTAACTAACCTCAGCAGTATGGAAAAGGGTCTGTTATCAGAGACTAAAACTTACATACAGCCCACCTCCATGCAGTCTGGTGAGCAGCCTATAAGCAGTGAGGGACAGTCTGAAGACATGGGTCCATGGACAGGGGCTACTGAGGAACCTTCATCAAGAACAAGGTACGTGTGTATAATGTGTAGTTATGCAGTGCAATGAGTCGACTGTGTACTATTGAAAGTATAGTGCAAAGAATGAAAACATAGCATGCTTCAATGTATTTAGGTGTGTACAGGGAAACGTATGGGTCATTCCATATCAATTCAATGAAATTTAAAACGTGACGTCTTCAGAATTCCACGAAACTTGGTACATGTGTGAGGAATGGTATGGTAACATATCAGAAAAAATTTTGGGTTTGTAAACAATATGGCTTCTGAGATTGAGTTAATTAAAAAATGCAGAAATTCTCCACTTTTAGAAAATGGCTGCTGTTAGTTAAACTGTAACTTTCTAACCATTAACATTCAAGACTAAGAATGTATATCATGTTGTTGCCTAAGAAATTCCGCATCATTTGGTATGTTGTACGGCTTCACTTAATAAATTTTAGGTATTACATCTAATTAGTATCCTTCGAACTCTGACTTCTCGAAAAGCGCTGTTTTTTTCCCTGTAATTTTTTGTGTATCATGTTCCTCATACCATTCTCTTGAAGTGTGACAAGTTTGGTTTTGGGATTCCAATGGGATCATGAGATATGTTGTGGGATGTAGTGTGATTTGGGCAATATTTGTGGTTTCAGAGAATAAACAGTCCTTCTTTGTTGTGTAATGTACCTAAAACATGTGTGCTAACTTTCCTGAACTTATGTTATCACAAGGAAAAATTCGAACTTTCGGCCGAGTGACATTTTCAGCCGAGGAACTGTAAAACGACTGATAGCTAAAATAAGTTTACAGCGACCATACGAGAAGCAAAATAATACTGACACCACGCCAGCTATATTGATTGAGCGGCGACAAGCATACCAGCCATTTGAGTACTGCACTACAGAGGACTATGAGAGAGAGCAGCATCATCTTGAACAATAATTTCTTGTTTTCTCAAACGATTCTAGACACATGCAAACTACACACATCATAAATTATTTGAACCATCTCTAGCTACTGATACAGTATAGTACTGCAGGCAGAAGATGGACACTGAGTAATCTCAGTAGAAACTGAAATGCCACCAGAGAATATTAACAATATTAGCATAGCAACATAACACTGTCCTAGTAACACAATATAAACAGAACTCTAGACACAGCTCCATCTCTTCTCTCTTCTAGACGCCAGTATCTGCAGCGTATAAGATTGGCATGACCGACGAACGGCTTGACACAAAATTGTTGGAGTTTCAACTGAAATCTGCAAAACAGCCCCACCCCACTTCTGGTGCTGCAAAACAGCCCCGCCCCACTTACTGCTGCAAAGAAACAGCCCCACCCCACTACTCAGTGAATACATAGCTGCTGGTCTACGCTCGGCCTCATAACCAAGCCAAGAAAGCTCGCTTCTACACTGCTGCAAAACAGCTCATGCCCCCAGCAAAAAGAGCCACTTCTAGTGCTACGGTGAAGCAGAATTGACATGCATCACGATGTCGAGGACTAGGTCGATCTAGGAACACAGAATCTTCCACAAAATGAATCTTGGACAATTTTAAAACCTGCATGGTTGCAAGAAGAAACTCCAGCAGTGCTGAACATTCATTCCTGCATGACTGGACATACTTTGATACTTGTTATTTCTCATGCGTATTAATTTAATTTTAATTTAATTGTCTGTCTAATTGCCAGAGGGGCGTTTTGAGGTCAGTGCAATATGACTTTGCGGTCAGTGCAATATGACTTTCAGCAGTGCAATATGCTTCATATTGCACTTGGCAACAACGTAGCAACGGGATATAAAGCTATTATAATTTTAGTGACTACATTTGTATAATATAATTGTAAATTAATATATCATTATAACTGCATGTCAGTCTGGTTTCATGAATTTGAGCCATGCAGCTTTGAAATAAAGAAGCCAGCCGAGATAATTGTATTAATATTGGTTGTTGCTTCACAGACTAGGGGGCAATCATCTCGGAGACGAGGGTGCTGAACTAGTGGGAGAGGCTTTGAAAAGAAACAGCTCCAAATCAGTCAACCAAGTTTTGTAAGTATAAAACCATCCATTTTGTATGATTTTATGTTACAGTGTTGCATGCATAATTATGTTGGCTATAATTTACTGAGCAAAATCCACCGTAATACCTATTATACTATAATTATATCTACTATACTTCTTTGTGTTCAATTTTATAAATTGTAAAATTTGCCGAGATAAGTGAAAACAATGTATTTCATGCAGAATGGAGGCTACAAAGGTGACTGACAAAGGAAAGAAGAAGCTCCAGGAGATCTGTGACTTCATCAACTCTGGGAGAGATACAGAGAACAAGTTAGATCTCAACTACAAGCATCACTCCGAAGTGGTGCAGAAGAGAAACTCCACCAACTATCTATACTTTCTGTAAAAGCAATAATTATACATATTTGCCTGTGGTTTTATGTACAATCATAATTATGTGTATAACTATATACTTTCTCTTGTGAGAGACTCCATTGTGTACATGTATAATGTTGGTAGACTAGCCATTGCATGTGTTTTGTAGCTATAATTATACAATTCAGTTTTCAGTTCATGAAATGAATTAATGAAAATCAATCTATAAATTACGTACTACTACTGATGTTCCAACTATTCACTAATAGCGGAGACACGGTTCGAGTGCGAATAGACTATACATGTATATATACCCAAAGTCTCACAAATCTTTAGAACTCTAAATACGTACATGTTTATTTTTTCTAACTGTCCTTCCACATTATAATTTTGACTATATTCACTAATAATCATACGTTTTGGCTTTTAAGGTTAACTAATACGACGTCACTGTTCCCTTGGTCTCCTAAACTCGGTTGTACTTGCCTTGAGCTATCATCACTTGAGCAACTATGAACCTGGATGATGGGGCAGCGACTTTGTTTCCTGTCGCCATGAGTGGATAATTATCAGGATCCCCGGTTTCTGTGGTAACCAGATACTTTCCGTTGCTAGCTTTCAGATTAATCACTGCTGGACCATTGGTTAGCACAGTAAATTTACTCGTTGATTCAATCGTATCGTCTGAAACCACAATTTTGTCAGTGCTGCTCTCGTGATTAACGTACACTCCGCTGTCTGCTTTGAAGGAGTATAACTACCGTCAGAGTTTGAAACAACTGTCAACTCGCAAAATTCGTCAGCCACCATCTTGGGCTCGCCCACGTGCACTAAATTTGCACTGCTGTTTATCAATTAAGTGGGTGGATCAAGGCGTAGTTTATCCATTCGATTATCTGAGTGTCTGGATAACCGAGGTTCTACTGCAGTATAGTTGATCGCCTAAACTCTAATGTATTGATACGTAAAGTACAACAATTATGATCCAGTATTCATGCAGAACTGTTGCATGCATAATGTCAATATACTTACCACAACTTCACAAGTGAGCTTGTCGGCTTGGCAATCAGTGCATCTAAAATTTTGTGGAATCCTTGGTTTCCTATTGGAATCTTGGACAAGCTGCGTACATATGGGGCGCCAAATGTGCTAAAATTACATTTTTGATGCTCACATCACTTTTTCAAAAATGTTTCTCTCTCCTTCTATATACAGTGTCCCCCTCTTCCTAAATCAGACATCCTATTTACTAAATCGTTGGAACCTCCATTTACTAAATCAGACTAATTTACAAACCCCCCATTTCTGTGACCCCCGGTCTCTGGATCCATCTGAAGCCAAATAGCGAAAATTTGCACTCGCGAAAATTTCCCGCTATACGGTAGTTCATAGATTTAAGCTTAAATAGCTCACGGTTTAGAGACTGAATGAATCGTTTTACTTGCCTACTAGCTAGCCTGCTAGCTAGCTAACTAAAGCTAGGTGACGAGACTAAACGAAATTTTACTCACCATTTCTCGAGTTGAACGAATTAAAAAAAATACCTCTGTTGATTTGAGCCAGTATGGCAGTTGTTTTAGTTACCGTATGGCGGGTAATTTCCGGGGGACAAAATATTCACGGTTCAGCAATATTGAGACATTTTGTGGGTAATATTTTCGTGGTTAGAGCTTGCACTGCAAGGTAAAAAATTCGTTCAACTCGAGAAACGGTGGTTTTCGTAAATAAAATTTTGTTTAGTCTCGTTGCCTGCACTGCATTCCTACGTTCCGGTAAGCCACGCCTACGTTAACATTTCGTAGAGGTCAGCTTGCCCACGGAAAAATAACGAATATTTTACCCCACGAAAATTACCGGCTATACGGTAATTAACACAGACAACGCCCATTATACTGTGTGCAATGACAAGCAACTTACACAGTACTCTTATAATTATGTATTGTAATGTTGTTGATTTTGCACCCATAATTTTGTTGTACGAGACGTGAGAGAATGCAGAGGAAAAGAACGACTGTAATCAGTGGACTGGACTACTGGACTGGACTTTGACCTGACTATTGCAACACCAATTACATTCCTTTTCCTCATAACAAGACCACAATAACAAATTAATGATTGTAAAAACTTAACACATGTACATATAGCTACATTACAAAACACCTACTGTGGCAAGAACAAAAATTAATGCTTGTCTTTAGGTTTGCATGATGGAATTAGCTTTCTGTATAGGAGGACAGGTAACTGGCCTAGCTGGTTAATAGGGACCATGATGCATTCTTGCTTAATTGAACTACAATTGGAGCATCTATATAGAACTGTTGTTTTTAGGCTCAAACGTAGGTTAAATTGAAAATGGTACATTGATTGTCTGTACATTGTTGTCCGTGGAGAGTGAATATTTGCCATCTTTCATAGTGTACGAAAATCGAGTCTATGTGCATGCTCTGTGTGCATACTCCTGTCGTACTTTTCATGAAGCCGTTGCACATACACACTTATCTTTTCTAGTAAACTATAAACCACAAACAAGACGGATGAGCATACCCCCCCCTGCTATTTGTATCAGATCCGGTCGTAGTAGATACAAAGGATGTTATCCTGTACAAGGAAAATCACTTGAAAAAGGTGCTGTTTCAGGAGGGATTTGAAAAAAGGGCATGAATGTTTAGAGACACACTTGGGAACTGTTTACTCACTGTAGATCTACCTGTAACGTTTCCCGTGTTTGTGTAATTTCCCCTACTTTGAGCCTATGTTTAACAGTTCAATTGTCGTGCAAGCAAGAATGCTGCTTATCAGTGTGTTCTTATAATAGTCATGTATAGCTAGATATCTATGTTGTGTTTTTTGTTTTTTTATGTTTACAGTCATTTGTCATTGTGGTCTTGTTATGAAAAAGGAATGTAATTGGTGTTGCAATAGTCAGGTCAAAGTCCAGTCCATTCCAGTCCAGTCCAGTAGTCCAGTCCACTGATTACAGACAGCCGGAAGAGAACATTAAGAACTTGACACGTAACTATAATACAATTACCATTGAATCACTTTTATCAACTTATACGACATTAAATCCGATTACATGTTACAGGTATTTCACAAAGTCATTAATTATATACCTCCATAAAACGGACACCATTGGGGACAGCCTTTTGGCCGTTATAGGGCGTTTTCATCACGTGCGCAACATTGAGCAAGCGCCATTTTGAAGTACAGCTGTGCAGGAAGGGTGATGATTATTATGCTGTATTATTTGTGATGATTATTATGTTGTATTATTCGTGATGATTATTATGCTGTATTATTCGCCTTATGCTGAAAAACCACCAGGGGAAGCCAAGAAAAGATAGTCAGTAGTATCAGGAGTACTCCTGGTAGTTATAGACCACTTCCTATTGCAAGCTGAAACTCACTCAGGGGAAGCATCATTTCTTCCATCAGTGGATGCTGCAGACCTAGCATCCTATTTGGTTCTCCAAACAAATTTCATCACAGCAAAACAATACAAATCACATACGTCTCTAGAAGCATACAACCAATTTGTTTGTGGATGGATAAAAGAAGTTCATGCATGGACTAGTCGAATAAGTTTTTCTCTGTATATGTTTCAGTTTGTGCTCATAACTTTAAGTAAAACATAGGAAGTCTATCATTACACTACACTTTATGTACCCTTCCAGGGATGTACATTCTGAAGCCCTCCCTCCACCCTTTAAGGACCCTTTCTTTTAAAGAAAACTACCGTGACAAAATGTGCGGGTGGTACTACCAAGGGCAGTTCTTTGTATTCCCCGAGGGCGCAGAAATCCAATACACCCCACAGCCCTCGGGGAATACATAGATCTGCCCTTGGTAGTACAAATCCGATACACCCTTGATTATCGATAGTACAACTATTACTTGGACAGTGATGTAATACATTCCATTGTGCCATGACTTCACGTAACAGGACAAAGTCATGCAAGTTGGGCCAGTTAACCTGAAGTGGGTAAATAGAGGACGACTGTAACCTATACAATTAATGCAGTACAATTTATCAGTGATCATCTGATAGAAGAGCTTTGATGTGTAAGCCGTCCGCACGCACGCATGCATGCAGTTTGTACTATAGCTCTTGTTATTGTATGTATGTATGTATTGAGCGTTGTACGCATATTCTTGAAGTCACATGACTCCCCGAGTCCCTATACACCATTGTCGAAACTATGATGCCCCCCCGTTCTATATTCAGATGTTCCATGCTGATGACTATGAGCTACAGGCTCTCTCTAAAGGACACTGCGCATGCCTGTTCTCTGTAGAAAATCTTCAGACTCCGTGATTCTCAGTTGTTGTTATAGTGAATGTACGTATGATAGTAATGGCAATTTATCACTTTAAATTTGACAGATGTGTATAATTATTACGAACAAGTTCTTTACAAAAGGTGTATGCATGACATTAGGGGGATAAAATGTTATGTAAATCAGATATGGAGTAGGTCTTCTCTCAACTTTTTTGAGAGAGAATTGTTTGTAAATACAACGTTTACTTTCTGACTGTCATCTCGACCAGCATTGAGTGAGTCACAGATTTCTTGGAGCATTTTCTTTCCTTTGTTTGAAATATGAGTGTTCTCAAGTCTGTACAAGTTGTGCAATAATTATTATGCATGATGATGATAATAGGTGAACATAAGTATGATTATAATACTACATTGTATACTGTATGTTCCCGTTGGCTCTGTGACTCTATAGATCTACGGGCGTAACTATAAAATTTACGGGAAGGAGGCAACCGCACCCGCAAATTGTTTGCCCGGAACCACACCCACTAATTATCGCGTAGAAGCATAGATTGAAGAGTTAGAGGGATAGGAAACGGTTGGTATCTCGAGTAACATCCGCGCTACGCTGCGGTTTAATCGAGGCCATCACAACAATATTTATTTATACACTCAGTGCATAATAAACTACAAGTAACTGTTTAGTCCGTGCAACTCACTTATATTTCAAGGTCTATACCTATTGTAGTAGTCATAACCAGCACGCTTACACGTTATATGTTCCAATAGCTCTAAAACAGCCTTGGGAACATATAACTTTATTGGAAAGTCTCTTTTTACTGGGTGTGGTCAGTCATTAGCAAGTACTACACGTGGCTCATGGACTAGGCGTGTTATAAATTGCTGAAAGAGATGATGTCTCGAGGAAACACAGCTTTGGGAGTTACCCGGCAAAAATGTGCTTAATAGCCTCATAACGCGGATAATTTTCGAGGCTCCACTGCAGATTCAATGTAAAATCATCACGTGCACCACTCCGTTTCCTATCCCTCTAACTCTTCAATCTATAGTAGAAGCGCATGCAAATGGCAGAAAACTGCTATTTACCTGTTCTCCTTCTCTTTTCTTCATCAACAAGACAGTACGTGATAGAGCTCATTTCTGCTCATTCTATATACCTATAGTAGCTAGTTATCCAGAAGTTAGCTAGCCAGAGCTATTAAGAGCTAGTGAGGTGAGTCACATGAAACCTGAAGTTCAATAGTACAGGAGGCAAGGGCCTCCTCTGCCTCATTGCTAGTTACGGCCCTGATCTACTCTAGCTCCTGAGGCACTTTGCAAAAAATGAGACCACCCCCCCTCCTCTTTTGCAAAACTCTACACTTACTGCATGATTTAGATCCCACTTTTCATTGGCTAACTAGACTAGAAAAATTACATTTGTATCATCAAGCATCATTATAATTCCCTGGGAATTATGACAAAGTGGGTTAGTAACCTACCCCCCAAACGAAAGGGCATCACACAGTTTGAACACAGAAAACTCATGCATGCAGCATACTTGCTATACACAAAATAATATGATCAAGCGCAGGATGATACACAAGATAGTGTATTGCTGGCCACAGGTCACTGATTGAGTTAGTGACATGCATGTGAGGGGAGGTTACTTAGTTGGATTTACTAGTATAGTGGTCACATCAAAGCTTGAATATGCTTGCTATATATAAAATAATGCAATTAACTCACACTACAGTTGTTACGCTTTTGGATGTATTCTGCTGAAGAGCTTGTCCAAGCAGTTTGGCTCCTTCGTCATCTATCCGGTTGTATCCTAGTCTGCATGTAAATTGAGCAGAAAGAATAATTATCATAACCTGATATAATTTTGTCTCTTCAACTTACTGAAGCCTATCGAGTGTCTGTGTGACACTGAAGAGAGTGACAAGCTTTTCAATTCCTTTCGGTGATGTAATCCCACAGCCATAAACTCTACGAATGTGAATCGATATAATTATGTGAAACAAATTAATGGGCTACATTATTATTATCAATACTTACCCCAAACTTCCGAGTGAGCTTGTTGGCTTGGCGATAAGTGCATCAATAATTTTGTGGAATCCTTGGTCTCCGATTGGATTCTTAGTCAAGCTATGTTGTAATTTTTTTTGTGGGAAAAGACCGTGGCTTAATTATTAACCTGGTTAATAATTAAGTCACGTCCTATAAGTAATATGCATGTACAGCTAGTACAATAATAGGGAAATTCAAATGTAATGGAACACCTATATATAGGTACGTATATGAACACAACACTTACTCCAGCAGTTTCAGACTGTTGTTTCTCTCAATGATGTTGGCAATTAGCTCACAATCCATAGGTTGAAGGTTGTTGCGGTCAATCCTACAATACACATATCAATTATATAATTATCAAAGGCTACGTACCTTAAAGTCTCAAACGTTCCGTTGATTACAGCCATATTTGACAATGCGGTGAGTCCAACAGAAGTCATTCCAATATCCGCCAATCTATAGAGTTTTGTGGTGTCCCATACGGTACCGTATAGTGGGTAATTTTCGTGGGGTAAAATATTCGTTATTTTCGTGGGCAAGCTGACCTACACAAAAATTTCCTCCACGAAAACGTAGGCCCAAAAAACGCATGCAATGCAGTTAAACGAAATTTATACTCATGAAAATCACCGTTTTCCAGTTAAACAAATTTTTTACCCCATGAAAATTATCCGCTATACAGTAATTCAATTATAGGAGAATTTAGATCCCATTTGAGTGTATTTAGCAGGGAACTATGAGCTATAGTACCGGTACTATAGATTGCTCTGGGCTACAAACTACAAGATTGTACATTGTATTGTGATTTACAAGAAGATACACATGTAATAATATAAAAATTATTGTAGCTAGATGCTTTGTCTAGTAATATAATAACAGAACTAGAATGAAAGAGAGAAGCTCTAGTTTCTTTTTTTGGCTTTGTTCGAGAGTAGTATATAGGAGGCGCTCGTTTTTTGGGCAGTGTGCTGTGCTTTTTTGCTGCAAGGCTGCATGGGGGAGGAGCTGGATGTATGGAAGTGCTGGGATTCTAGCTTTGGCTTCTTCCTAAAGTTCCTTTCGTTTTGTTCAAGAGTACAGTATAGGAGCCGCTCGTTTGCTGGGCTTGTTTGCTGTAAATTATAGCTTAGGTGTCTTCCTTTCGCTTTGTGAGAGTAGTACGAGCCACTTGTTTCTTGGGAAGTGTACTGGGCTTGTTTGCTGCAAAACTGGGGGAGGAGCTGGATGTTTCCCTTTTGTGGGTGGAGCTAGGACTATAATTTTGTCCATCAAACCGTAAGGTCAAACTGAGGTGGAAGAACAGGGTTGACTTGAATAGAGACCACAGATTTAGTAGAGACACAGAGATGCCAACTTCAGATATTAGTTTTCAAAAGAATAATGATGCAGTTGCTAGGTTGGCTGTTTATATAGGTTGACTGTTGCTAAGCTAGTGCATTTCTAGTAGCCAATAGGTTTTGGGATCTAAATCAGTTAGAACATGTGCATTCGGTATCTATATGGTTATAGTGTCCCTCATCCCTCGGGCTAAAGCCCTCGAGCTTTGGGACACTATAACACATAGATACCTCATGCCCATGTTCTAACTATAACTTAACATTAATTTTCATTACGTCATTTCTGTGATTGTCTCATTTTTCTCCAAAGCAAGTGCTATTCTCTCAACTCCTTCATCACCAATGTTGTCGTGTCGAAAGCTGCATGCAAATTAAAGAATACTCATAACGATACATGTGAATGTCACAGAATTGACTATACGTACTGTATTTCTCTGATAAACTTGTTTTGACCTTCTAGAATCTTCGCTATCTTGTAAGCTCCAACGCTTGTTATTTCACACTTGTCCAACCTGTTAGAGTATTATCATAAATCGCACAGTGTCTTAAGAAGCTTACTCTAAAATAGTAACAGTTTTGTTAGATTCAAGAGCTGTCGCTAGATTTCCAATTCCCTCATCTCCAATAGGATTATAAGACAATCTAAGAAATATAGAGGTATATATAGCGTCATTATAATAAATTATATCAATTGTGGCCTATTTCAAACAAAAATGTGTCTCAAAACATAATTATGTAGGTCCAGTCTCAAAGGCTTCGTTAGTAAATAGAAGCCTTAGTAAAAAAATGACAGTGTTTTCAATGTAGAAGCACGGCAGAATATATAATAAGCCAGATTAAAATTTGAGTACATGAGGGTGCAAAGTTATATATACGTACGTGAGACAGTTATATATACGTACGTGAGACCCTCCAATTGTATATTGCAAGATATAATGTCGGCTAGATGAGAAATTGCTGAAGCTGTGATTCGATTATGCGTTAAACTGCAAATAGAGATATCACATACATCATAACGTACACATGCAGTACATTCACTCATTGAACTTAACTTGAAAGACGATATCTTAAAGCCATCAACACCGTTGGTCTCAGCAAATCTAACTAGTGACATTTTTAGGATACTTAGCCCATTGTCTCCAATGTTACAGCCTCTAAAGTCCAGCGTCCACTCCCCGCCAGCCGATGTAACCATGTGAGCAGCACACAGGCAATCAGTTGTATTGAGAAACATGTTGCTCAAATTGAGCACACGATAAAATTGTTCAGCTGCTTTCTCACTTATAGCTTGAGTGTTTGCCTCGTAAACACAGTGAAGAAGGAAGATTTGAGCTCGATTGGCCTTACCAGTTTCAGTGATCATGATCTCTTGGAAATCTTCATCAATTAACTTGGTAATTCCAGAAAAGAACTTCCAAACATTTCGAAATTGCATGTCATCGCGAAATTCTCTGAGAAGACGAACTTGTTCCAATCGATCTAGTTTTTGAATTCCATACGCCGCAAGGAACTCTTGAATGGAGAGATGGTTGAATTGGTAGACAATATCAAAACCAGCAACGTCAGAGTTAATTGGGGTGTTTAAGAGACCGTAGCCATCAAATCGTTTCTGATTATCTGAATTTAGACCAACTCGTTGCAAATCTTCTCTGCTATACACAAATTTCTTCTGTTTAAAGCTGTCCAGCGCTAAAATACACAATAGGTTGAAGACACTTTTAATTTCGGGAGGAAGCTTGCTTAAGCTGGTAATGCCATTAATAGAATTCAGTGCTGAATTTGATTGTTTCTTACAGTTTTGGTAGAGGGTATTGCAGATGTATTGTTCGTATAACTCGGTAAGAGTGTGTGGTAAGGCGGACTCCATACGAGCCACGTGGCAGATAATAGAAAGTGTAAGCGGGATGTGGGCCAACGCTTTGAGGTTTGGAAACTTGTTGAGATGACCGAGAATAGTTTTAGACATTTCCCCGCCATGAAGTTGTATGTATTGTGTGATTTGCTCAGTGTCAAATCCTAACACCTCGATATGTCGTTCATCCATGTAGTCATAAAGATCAGCCGTCACTGATGGACGAGAAGTGACTAGCACTGAAACTTTTGGAAGCTTATTGCCCACGACAATATCAAAGAAAAATGAGCCTTCTTCACGTAGCTCCGGCGGTAACTCATCCCAGCCTTCAAGGATAATCAACGTCCTGTCACCTTGAGAACGAAAAGCCTGCTCAACAGCCTTGTCACATATATCACCTTCTAAAACAATGTTTATTATGTCTTTTAGCGTGACTACAGACTTTTTTTGGAATCTTCGAAGAGTAACCAAAACCAAAATGTCATATTCTTCATTAAGAAACTCTCCTTTGGCCCAGAGCCGACACATTTCAAGTGCTATAGCATTGTCTTTCCTACACCGGGAGCTCCTTCAACTAGTACTAACTTTCTTGGCTGATCTTCACCGTATGCAAAAACTCGATCCAGTTGAATTTGCTCTTTTTTCTTGATGATATCGTCGGCTGAATCGTGCAAAGTGCTTTTGAGAAATTTATCTTGCTCTCTGTCTATGTGATTGGCTTTCTGTTTCTTGATAAGAGCTAAACTTATATACTGCATTTTTTTGGATGCAGGTCCTGCAGCCCTCCTGAAAAATTTAGCTTGTGTGTAAGTGGTACGTAGATTGTCCGCAAAGACTTGAAGAGGGCTAGTAATGCATTGTCGGGAGAAATCCGAGCATGACTGGGGATCTGGACTGGAGGTTCGCGTTCGCTTAGAAGGTTCGCCGGAACTTTGGTCAGAATTGTGTTGTCTTTTCAAACCTGTAGAAGCAGAAATGGATCAGCATATTACCTGTGACCACAACTGTTGTACAAATTGATGCATCACAGATTCAACTGTATAATTATAGATCTAGTCTATATATAAATATAATTATCATTATGCTATATAAAAAATTATATACCAGCTATATATATACATTTCCATAGCGTCCAGTATTTATACCCTATTATAGCTACTCTTATCCAGATTCGTAACTTCACTATGAATAATATTCAGTGTCAATTTAATAATTAGTTATATAATTATACTGATTCACAGCAGAATGATTCATGCATAATTTTGATACAATGACCTAGCCATGCAGGCGAATTAAAACAATGACCTATAGCCAGGCTTTGCCTATAGCTAACACAATGGGATCTTGGATTAATTGTGTTGTCTCTAGGTACGGGTTGCTTCTCACTTGACGGTTTGCTGGGTTGTGGAGAATGAGAGGTAGGTTCAGAACCAGAACTTGTAGCTAACGTGTCGGTTATTCCGGTTGCAGACTGATTATTTATAAGCCAATTCTCCAATTTATCTGCCAGATCAGAATGAGGCAAGTGTTCCGCTGCATCACGAACACACTTTACAAATAATGAAGGAGCTCGATCTCCTTTTATGCACATGATTTTAACTAGTTCACATGTCTTTTCTTGTCTAGTTTGACTGGGCAACATCAATTTTTCCATTTCATCACTGGTCAGAAGCTGCTGCTCGTTTAGGTGTGGTAGTAGCTCCTTGAGGTTTAGACAGCTATTAAAGTCAACATGATGGACCATAAAAAATGTTTTACATGTAGTAGATCTAGCCATAGCAAGTTGTTAGTTGTTTCTACTTAGTGAGTCTCATAGTAAATAGTAGTTGTATACGCCCTAAATCCACCGCAAAACCGAAAGTAGATTATATAGGGGTGGGGAAAATCCCCCACAATTTCCCTCACATTTCTGTCCACATTATAGTATAGAGCTGCACTTGTACTTGTCAGTACAGTAGAATATAAATTATAATATATGCACCTGATTGAGTTGTAAAATAATGGGACAAAAATATACTATTGAGAATGGGGGTGGTCTTTCACACATGTTCACAGGAGAAAAGGTTACACGTGGTACATATACACATAACTATCACAGATAATTGGTGGAGTTTCTTTTCTGCACCACTTGAGAGTGATGCTTGTAGTTGAGGTCTAACTTGTTCTCTGTGTCTCTCCCAGAGTTGATGGAGTCACAGATCTCTTGGAGCTTCTTCTTTCCTTCGTCAGTCACCTTTGTAGCCTGCATTCTGCATGAAACAATCACTTTAATTATTTCGGCAAATTTCACCAGACTACGTACTCATGCAATTTGCAAACTTTTAAAGGACCATACTCACTGTGACTGTACTGTAGTGTCCCCTTAAGCGTACACATGTACATGGAACTTAGCCTTTGAAAAGAGCCACGCAGCAATGTAAACTATAGCTATTACTAGCATGCAAAGTAGACTGGAAACCACTCCCCTTCTCTCGGGAGAAAGGGACTGGCAAGCTGCCGTGTTGAGAGTTGTCCCAGTGCGTGAAGAATGTCACGCTGCCACAAGAATGTAAACGTCACAAATAGTCACGTGCCACCGCCCACACGCTATAACTATCACTGCACAAAATGTTATCGGCCTCAAGTATAAAGTACATCACCGGCGATCTGTCATCGAGGTTGAAATAATATCACCCACGCATTATGCATTTTGTGGTTTGTTCTAATTTGCATTCCAACGGGACAACTCTCAACATGGCAACTTGCCAGTCCCCAGAGCCCAGAGTGAAGGGAGTGGTTTCCAGTCTACATGCAAAGTACGTATACGGTACACTCACAGAACTTGCTTGACTGAATTGGAGCTGTTCCTTTTCAAAGCCTCTCCCACTAGTTCAGCACCCTCGTCTCCGAGATGATTGCACCCCAGTCTGTGAGGAAAAACAACCAAATATTGACTCCACTGGCTTCTTTGATTTCAAAGCTAGGGTGCATAATGGAAGCACAGCAGTGGACTGTTGTACAGTTTGCTACCAGTACCTTGACACCGTATGTATTAGTGTCTCTAAAATGTATAAGTTCATGGTCATCACGCAGACCTCGGTATGTGGTATGCTATAATTATTATAATTGTGGCCGCTTACTGAATTCCGACAAAAGTTTCTGTGACTGAAAACAGTTCCATGAGTTTCTTGAGCCCCTTTGGTGTGACATCACATCCAAACACCCTGTACAAAGTTTTAATTGACCAAAATAATTATGATGAGTCATCAATTCATGCAGTTTTTACACTTTATAAGCCTTTACTTATTTAACTTTACTTACCCCAACTTTTTGAGAGATCCTTTACGTTTGACGATCAGTGCTTCAAGTACTCGTACAAAACCAACATCTCCAATTGGATTCTTTGACAAACTGCATGACACCAAAATAATGGTGGCTGCAATGATAATGAAACAGTTCACGGCTTACTCTATCAGAATAAGGCTGCTGCTCTTCTCAATAATAGTAGCCACCAGATGACAGTCATTAGCTCCCAAATCATTCCGATCAAGTCTAGAGTGCGTGGCAAATGAACATTAATCCAAGAAAAAATATAATCACGTACTCAGAAAGTTTGAGTGGGTGTACGTACAAATTACCTTAGTACTTCAAGAGTTTGGTTGACGGGAGCCATTTGGGCTAGAGCAGTAAGACCGACTGAAGTCATATCTGTTTTCGTCAGTCTACGTATAGACGAAGTAATTAAATAACATGAATTATACATGATAAATCACTTACGATAATTCAGTGAGAGCCTTGTTGTATCTGTTGTCTAGTGCCTGCGCTATCCTCGTAACACCATGGCAACCAAATTGTTCAAATCCGATGCTGTATAGACACAATTTGTGAGTAGACATACCTATAGAAGAATGTTTTCCAAATCATGATAGTTACGGAAACTTACTAGAGTTCTTCTATTGTGCTGTTTGCTCTCAAGACATCAGCTAGTTCAAAAGCACCATCTTTAGTCAGCTCACAGCTTGAGAAACTGTTATAAACATACTCGATATAATTATAGACCATATTCACCGGCTTAAAGAAAACAGATAAAAGTACATGTATAATTATACTTACATATTCACTGTGCATCATAAATGCCTGGCTGATATAAAATTATTATAACTAACTAATAGCACTTAACGTACTGAAGTGATTTGGTTGTTGCATGCGACTGCTTAAGAGCTCTTGTTAGAGTCCTCATGCCCTCGTCTCCAAACGGATTGGACGACAATCTGTAGAGGATATTATCAGTGACTATGGTTATTATTATACATTCGCTGATCTGGAATTTAAATACTTACATGTAGTATAGACATAAATTTGCTAGCTGGACGAGGCATATGTGTATAGTGAACTTCTCAATAAGGACAGTTTGCAATTGGAAACAGTCAGTTTGTCCTAATGTATAGAGACGAGGTCCTTTATTAAGAGGCTAAATCTCTATAGTAGCTGTCCAATAGAGAGGGTGTCCCTAGCTTGCTTGTAAGGTTTACTACAATTAATACACATGCACACATAAGCTCACATGAGTGAGTGTAACTGCATCTTGCTGTTGATCATGTCCGCTAGGTGGCAAACAGACACGGCTCGTATCCGGTTCTGAGTCAAACTGCATGCACGTAAAAGGTAAATTTAAAAAGGATCACAGTTGAATACAATGCATTGTCTTGATAAAGTACACGAGTGTCGCAGCTACATTTATTGCCATACTACTAAATTGTGTCAGGATACAATTTTGAGTAGCAAACATAAACCATTCACATCATTACACTACGGACTACGGACTGGCTAATAATTATCCACTCACTCCAATCTCTTGATGGTGAATCCGAGTACTCCATGGGCCTCAATGTGGGTCAAAAGAGACGTCTTGAATATCCTCAGTCCATCGTCCCCCATATTGCACCCCCTCAACTCGACCTGCCAATCCCCCCCGGCCGATGTGATCATGTGAGCAGCACAGAGACAGTCGGTTGTGTTGAGAAGCATATTACCGAGGTTTAGAACATAGAACATCTTTTCTGCAGCTTTCTTGCTGATAGCAGGGTTGTCGGCTTCGTACAAACAGTGTAAAAGAAAGATTTGATCTCGATTGGCCTTCCCAGTTCCAGATATGATTAATTCTTTGAAATATTCATTCTCGAGTCTTGTAATCCCCGAGAAAAATTTCCAAATGTTTTGAAACTGCTTGTCATTTCGGAACTCTCTGAGAAGGGAAACTCGTTGATCATTAACCAGATGTTGAATTCCATAGGCTGCGAGAAACTCTTGAATTGAGAGATGATTGAACTGATAAATCTGCTCGAATCCTGCTGCAACAGTCATAACAGGTGCATTCAATAGGCCGTAGCCGTCAAAGGCATTTGGTTTGAGACCAACTCTCTGCAAATCTTCTTTGGTGTACACAAACTTCTTTTCTTTGAAGCCGTCCAGAGCCAAAGTACAGAGGGAATTGATCACGCTTCTAACTTCGACCGGTAGTTCTTCCAAGCAAGAAACTCCAGAGAGGGACTTGAACGTTATGTGCCTCTTTAAGGTTAGGAAAAGAGTGTTGCAGATGTGCTGACGATAAAGCTCTGTGAGGGTATGCGGCAAAGCTGAATCTTTTCGAGCCACGTGGCAGATAATGGAAAGAGTGAGCGGGATGTGGGCCAACGCTTTGAGGTTCGGAAACTTGTTGAGATGGCTAAGAACAGTTTCAGACATATCCCCGCCATGAAGTTGTACGTACTGTGTGATTTCCTTAGTGCTGAAGCCCAATACCTCGATATGTCGTTCATCCATGTATTCATAGAGGTCAGAGGTCACTGTGGGACGAGAGGTTACAAGTACAGATGCTTTCGGTAAAATATTGCCCTCGACAATGTCAAAAAAGAATGAACCTTCTTCACGTAACGTAGGAGGCAACTCGTCCCAGCCTTCGAGAATGAACAAAGTTCTTTCCCCTTGAGATCTCAATAACTCTTCGGTAGCCTCATCAAGAAGAGAGCCTTGCAGGTATATGAGCAGATCACTCAACTTCACTAACGGTTTTCGCTGGAATCTTCTGAGGGTTACCAAGAGCACCATATCGTATTCATCTAGCAGATCTTTATTGGCCCATAGCTGACATATGTGTAGGGCAAGCATTGTCTTTCCAACACCAGGAGCCCCTTCGACTAGTACGAGCTTCCTCGATCCTTCTTTACCGTAAGTGAAAATTCCTTGCAACTTAATGTCTTCCTTTTTCTTTTTGATGATGTCATCCACAGAGCCGTGTAATGTACTTTGCAGAAATTCATCATTCTCTGCGTCTGCAGCACTTATTCCTTTCTTCTTGACGAGTGCTAGATTAATAAATTTGATAGTTCCTTTGTTAATACCAGCAGATTTGTTGAAGAACTTTTCATCTGCGTAAGAGGTTCTCAAAGTTTTAATGAGCACTTGAAGAGGAGATTCATCTGTTGAATGTCGTTCTGAGCGAGTGGAACTAGAACGTACTAAGGGTGATGAATAACGACTTTGATCATCACCTGACGGAGGTATGTATTGCCGGCCAAATTCGTGTGGGGGCTGACGAAATTGTAGGTTAGATTGAGAGGTGGTGCTTGGTTGTTCTGGTAAGCGATCGCTTTCTTCCGTTCTAGAACCTGTGCAAAGAAAGTGTAATATTGAAGGTGTATAGATAATTGAAGTATATTATGCGTACATCATGAAATGAAAATGTTGATTCGTATAGAATGTTTATACCTATTAGCATGTCATGTGATCTGTCAGGTCTAGGCCGGCGGAGAGGGGGAGGTTGAAGATCTGTTGGCATGGTGACGTCAGATTGAGCCCCTCTTTTAACTCCTATTGTGAGCAATAATAAAAGAGATTCATATAAAAACATACACGCAGTGTACCTATAGTCATGCACCCACAAATTTACAGGGTATAATTTAGGGTTACATATTAATTATGCATCTGCCCCATGAATAACTATATCTAGCCCGATTCCAGGCCTGGAATCGAGGCTAATCTATATTAAATACTCACCAAAAGTTGACGAAGGTCCTTCCTCTTCGTCCATCTGCTCCGTACTTGAGGAAATACTTCGATCGCAAATCATTCTCCTCTTGCTGTACACCTCCTCGATACGCACCTGGCTTCCTTCCATATACTCCAGTTTGATAGAACTCAGTGTGGGATCTGAATCGAGTCTCGTCCTAATTTCGTCTACACCGAATACACTAAGTGACTGCTTCAGAAAGGCAGCAAGTATCTTCCATACTAAGACAATGGAGCCATGTCGGGTGGAAGCAAGACTAAAGGTGTGTCTCTGAATCGAGAGAACTCCAGCAATCATATCTTTAACCACGAACGCCTCTCCAAGAGTCATATCAGGGTTGCTATGTAATGTCAAGAGGAGATGGTGAGTTTGGGTAGATGTGGAGTTGTACTGGCAGGTTAGAGCTTGATTGCTCATGATATGATCGGCATACTCGAGAGCAAGAGAGTGCAATTCCTGTAGTCCCAATACATGGAGAAGCCTACAGAGTAAGTCAATGTCTGATTCGTGGCACAATCCAAGCTGACGAATATGCACACACAGAGAGCCAAAATCCCTCACTTCTTCCTGCTGAATAGTAATGCCCATGTGACCATCATGAAGAATCCTGTTTAGTTCAACAATGACGCTGTCAATTGAAACATCATTTCTCGCCATATAAGAAGATATTCTCTGCACCAAGTGTGCATAATCTGGTGCAACTTGATTCAATGGGGAGGGGAGATCATCGGCAAAACTAGATGGACTGTTCTGATAAAGCAATGAGTTTGTGGTCTGCTCTTGAATTGGAACCTGTGCTTGCTGCACCAAACGTGGAGTTTCCTCTGCCATTGTTCCTAACAAAATGTTCTGTTCAAATCGAGATTCGAAGTTTGATAGACTACTCTCTATGGTATCGGTCGGATTTTGATGACTTGTACTGACAGTTACTGCATTATTCGCCTTTAAGCCATAGGGAACATTGATCACTTGAGGGAGGCTACTGGCTGATATTTGTTCATCAATTGTTACTTGCGTTTGTCGCACTAAACATGGAGTTTGCTCCGCCATTGTTAGTGGCAAAAGTCCCTGTTCGAATTGAGATTCAAAGGTACTAACTGTTGATCCCTGTAATGAGTTTGGATTTGTGTTGTCCTGCTGACGAGAACTGACGGTTTCTGCAGTATTCACCCCTAGGCCATGGGGAACGGCATCGATTACTTGAGGGAGGCTACTGGCTGATATTTGTTCTTCAATCGGTACTTGTAGAGTTTGCTCGACCATTATATCAGTCGACGCAGTGTGGTTTGATATGGTATCAACTGTCGAAACATCTTGTGCATTTGTGCTGTCCTGTTCATCACTACTAACAGCTGGTACAGGGTTTGTCCTCACGACTTGGGGGACATTGTAATTACTAGGTTGCGAATTGTTCGTTGCTAGTGCCTGATTCTGAGCAAATGCTGAACGAATAGGGGGCGTGTGTGCTGGACGATCTTGAAGCCATTTCTCCATTTTATCCGCTAGTTCAGGATGGGGAAAGTGCTCCTTTGCATTTCGAACACACTCGATGAACAAGAAGGGAGCTCGATCTCCTTTTATGCACATAATTTTAACAAGGTGTTTAATTTTCTTCTTTCGGGTTGAAAGTGAGTCTAGTGTTTCCATCTCATCTAGAGTCAGTAATTGCTTGCTTAGTAAGGGAATCACCTCATCAATGTTCAGATAATCTTCAAAATCTTTGAGGTGAGCCAAAAAAAACCTTTCAGTTGAGTAACCTGCAGCCATTGTGTAGAGCTAGCCTAGCTAGAGCTAGCTGGCTGGCTTTATATTGTCATAAAATAATTATATATACCGTACCCTCGCGAAAATACGCCCACCCTTTTCTGCAAGAAGTCTAGGCTTATTAGGGGACTGGGCGTTTAATCGCGAACGGCGAGTTTTCATTCCAATATACGCCCACCCGCGGCCTCAAATCGAGGTTTACACTTTGCTGTATGCCAATTCTTATTGTGTTTTAATACATAGTATGAACATTTTATTGACAACAACAAACAATGTTATAAACTAATGCATGAGTATGATTAAAGCATGACAAGAGAATGATCATGAAGAAGTACGTGGACTCTGAGACTGACTCTATTCGTTGCTTGTTGATGTTAGATGTAGCAGAAACTTCTCGAAGGATGGTAGGTCATACTCCTACAGAGCAGCTATCAGGTACTTTGTTTCAGAAAGCCAAGGCAAGGTAACCTGCAAAATTAGCCTGTGTGATAACTTTCTTAGACTTTGTGTTTCCTTTCTCAGCATATAGGACTACTTGTTCCCTGCATATACATCTTCAGGGGCAAACAGATCCATACAGAGAAAGTTATAATGTCTGATCTTGGTCCAGCAAGGAGTATAGTCTTACTAGCTACTACCTAGCCTCTATAGTCTTACTAGCTACTACCTAGCCTCGATTCCAGGCCGATTAAAATACGTATTTTAATGCGGCCTGGAATCGAGGCTAGCTACTACCTAAAACTTCCTTTCTTCACTAAAATTAATAGCAAACTAGCCTCGACTCCAGCCCTTGAATAGTGAATAGCCTTTGAATAGCCTTTCTCAGCGGCTTGGAATCGAGGCTAATAGCGAACATGTGGCATTCAGCTACTGCGCATGCTCAACTTCTTATTCTGGGTGGGCTTATAATCGAGTGAAAATACCCTTGTGCAAGAACTTTGAAGCAAAAGAGGGGATGGGCGTTTATTCAAGATGGGCTTATTTTCGCGAGGGTACGGTAAATACTGGAATGTTAGTAGTGAATCTGGGGAAATCCTGGTTTTTCCCCTAGCAAGGCTTCCTGTCACATGCAATACACTGCTGAACTACAATGTAGCTAGCCTCGATCCCAGGCCGCACTTCCCACTTCACTTTTCTATGAAGCTGAAGGCCGCGCCGGTGAAGGAGGCTACAATGTAGCAGGCTAGCACAGTGGATTAGTGGACGTGGGGGAGATGGCCTGATAATCCTGATGACTCAGACTGCTTTGTAGAGTGACTGAAAGATCAGGAGAGAAGCTGGGAGCATGTGATGGAAGTTAGACTGCATGGAGCTGACATAAACCATAGATAGCATAAACCATGTGGACTGCAGCACTGTAATTAGGTGACTCTACACCGGCACCGTCACTACTTCGTACTGGTTGTATAAACTACATCATGAGATGAGTGAGTGCCTACTGCAATGGAGTCTATGTCTTGTAAGCAATGGTGACAATTCCGAGCTGCTTGAGTGTACGTGTGTTCGGGTTGTGCTTTACACTGTGTTGGTGTGAGTGGTGTTTTCAATGGCTTCCTCTCTCCTACAGTTGAGGAGACAAGAAGAAGCACTGAGAAGAGATACAGAGTACAGTAGCTGGAGTCATTCAAGGTCAGCTATTTAATATAGTGTGTCCTATTCAGCACATGATGTGTTTCCCTGTAATGTATTTAAAGGTGTGCAATGTACGATCGCGACCCACCCACCCACACACACACATCTATAGGCCTAAGTTAAGAGAGGGGCCTCACGTAAACTGGCCACTCAGGCGCTAACAAACTTCAGCAGTATGGAAGAGGGTCTGTCATCAAAGACTAAAAACTCCCCTGACACCCAGCCCTTACATGCAGCCCACCTACCTCCAGTCTGGTGAGCAGCCTATAAGCAGTGAGGGACAGTCTCAATACATGGGTCCATGGACAAGGGTTAAATACGGTACTGGTCAATTCTGGCTACCCCCAATCTAAATTTTTAATGTACGGCTGGATATATATGACGTTTTGGGTGTGGTTTGGGAGGGATTACACTTAGATAGAGAGCATAACGATTCATTATCGAGACAAAACTGCAAAATTAGTCATTAGATTCGAGGTAGGGCCGTGGCTATTTTCTGAAATGCATGTATTTCGGCCAAACTGCACTAGACCGGATTAATTAACAAGAGTCTACTGTATACCCACCCGGTGTCTCTTAAACGCAATTAATTTTTGAAAAGATACACCAAGTGATTTAGGGGTATACAGTTCATTCTGCAGGACTTTTACTGAAGTTCAAGGGTCAATGTGAATCTTGTAAACCTTTCAGACAGACATTGAGTTATTAGTTGGTGCAGAGAACAGTAATTAAGTATAGCATTGCTTGTAGTATAAATTATTAATAGATGCATGTGCTTTCGTGTATATAGTATTTATTTTGTGACAAGCTTAGCGCTCACCAGTTGAGTGCACGCAATAAGCGTACTGCATGTATTCTGCTATAATTATGGTCACATAACTCACCCCTCCCCTCCTCCCCATTCTACAGATGTTCCATGCTGATGACTATAGAGCTACAGGCTCTCTCTAAACGACACTGCCCTTTCTGTAATTATAGAAACTCTTCCGACTCTATGACTATCAATTTTCTTTTGCTATTAATTTTGCAAATAGCATTATACATGTAACTGTTGAGAAAAGCAGTTGATTGTGTCTAAAAAAATATAAGAGTCTTTCACACAATAATGATTATGTTATAGCAGAGTTTTTAATTACTGTCCATAAATATACGTACTGTTCTCAGAGAGTGCATGGTCATTTCTTCCTTCTTTGTCGGATCGTTTTTGGTAGTGTGAAGATGTTTTGAGATTGAGACTCCTCTTCTGATTTACTCTCTCTGGTAGGAGCACCTCGACTCTGTGTGGGTGTGTGTGTTAGTATCACAAAAAAATGAAACGGCTATTATAATAAATTTGGTTAACCCTTTAATATATGTTATACAATAATTATTATACAGTTGTGCATGTACATACACCACGTATCTCATTCTGCCAATGCACAATATATTAACCACCCACACACAGATGCACTCACACTTCTCTGTTCATCAATTACGACTGTACCGTCGAGCAGTTCATTGGAGGGGGGAACATATCTCGCCAGGGCTGGGAACGAAAGGTACGCAATCTCCACCTGTATTTTGTATCTAGAGAGAGAGAGAGAGAGAGAGAACAATAGTGTACACCTAAAGAAGTAACAGTGTTTTACTGTTCAGGATTGATAGCCTGCACATGTGTAAGTGTATTATGTACATAATCAGGAGCCGTTCGTGGGCTCCAGCTACATGTACCTTCTTGACGCGTCTCGGTCGGCCATTGCCTTTCCCTTTCACACACTTATTGTTACTCTTCTTCACAAGGTTCACAACATCCACATCCACCTTGTGAGAAATGGGAGGGTGGGTTTCCCGGCTACCCTCGCCTACTTCCATGACCTCAGGGGACCCACGAGATTGAAGATATTCTGACCGTGCTATGCGAGCAAATTTTCCCATCCGGGGAACCTGTATGTGTGTGTTGGGGGGAGAGGGGTAAACAAAGTCATTCTTGATATAGCATGAGATGAAACTGAGTGCATGTTTTATGAAATATACAAGCAACTTACTCGCCTTCGGGACTGTGCCTGTATTATATAAAGCACAAGGAATCTTGTGCTACACGTGTGATGACTTTTACCAAAAATATGCCTCGAGGCTACATGACTGTGTAAATACTTTAAGGTGACACAGGTAGATTTGTTTGCGATCTCACGGTTTATCATTTTGCTGGCATTATAAAGTTGTGAAATTAATGTTATTCACAGCGCGATTTTATTCTCATTCGCAGAAATAGCCCTGCGAAAATATATTACCTGAAGAGACTGCTTGTAACCTTGACAACGTGATAAGACATGACACACACATACATGTACATGTACCTTCACTGTTGGTTTGGCCCTGGACACAATGAGCCCATCTCCCGACAGCACTGGCTTGTACTTTTTGCTCTGTGGAGGGTCCTCGTACTGGGTCCCCAGCGGGTTTTCCCCTTTACTACCACCGTCACCCTAGCAGTGTCACGACGCATGAACGAATTTAGCTGGTAATATTGCGCTGTGTTACTGTGCTCATCACTACTCGGTATTCAATGTCAGTACCTACACACATTGTGGACACACAAATACTCACCTCTTTTTTCCAGAGCACATCAGTTTCCTGCAGAGGGTTGACCTTTGACCTCTTGCCCATGGTAGTGAAGATACTAGTCGGGGCAGACACTCTCACAGATGTTGTACCTGTCAGGGTAACGGCAAATGAAGTTGCATTCTGATCGGCAGCTTCAATAAAAGACAGTGGTGGTACAGTAGACAAATTGGATTCAGCTTCAATTTCTATCGGTTTTTGAGCACTAAGGAAAGGAGTGGTTTTGGCTATCGGGGAGACTTTGATTTTTGTTACTGGTGTTCTATAGCCTGCAGCTCTCTGTGTGGAAGGTCCTGCAGTAACGACGCTGCTATTATATCTCGTCGTATGAGAAGATATGGGAAGGTGAGCGGGGAGACCATCGGCCAAACTAGAAGGCTTCTTCCGATTAGCCAATGAGGTAGTCTTGGTTTTTTCTTGAATCGGTACTTTTACTGTCTGCACTACACATTGCTCCTTAATGCGCTGCGACTCTAAGTCTGATGTGCTACATTCCATCAAATCATTTTCTTGTGTTGTACTAGAAGTTGTGTTGATATTTATAATACTGCATACCTCACGATCAACTCGTCGAGCTTTTTGGAGAGTAATAACATTGCCATCAATCACAGAAATGACGTTACTAGATCTAGTAGATCTATGATTTGATAGTCGTTGGTGTGATCGTGACTTTTGGGGAGCTCCATCAGAACACAATGTTTCAGAACCATTCATGGTCATTGTCCCTACAAGATGTTCTTGAAGCCATTTTTCCATTGTATCGGCTAGTTTAGGATGGGCACGATGTTCTTTAGCATCACGGACACACTTTATGAACAAAAAGGGAGCTGGATCCCCTTTTATGCCCATAATTGTAACTAGATATTCAATTTTCTTCTTTCGTGTTTGATGTAAGCACAGTGTTTCCATTTCATCTGGTGTCAGTAGTGCTTGCTTGTTTAGAAAGGGTATCATCTCATCAACGTTTAGAAATTTCACAAAATCTACATGATGAGCCATGAAAAATTTTGCAGAATCTACGTTTTCAGCCATTGTCCAGAGCTTGGTAGCTAGCTAGCTAGGCTTGTTGACATGCATGGGAAAATCCCATATCTGGGAAAATGGGGAAAACCTTGGTTTTCCCCCTTCTTATCTTGTCTTGTCTTACTTGACATGCGCAGACAATACTTAAATAGAGCATAATAAATTTATTGTGGGCTAATTCGAAGATGAATATTTCAGAGCTAACACTAGAGTTGGAGGTGAAACAGCTACGGGCTCATCTTGAAGAGAAAGAGGAAACTCTGGATAAAGCAGCTCAATTTGGGAGACAACTTCTGGAAACCAACAAAGAACTGGAACAGCAACTGGAGGAAAGCACTAAGACTTGCTATGAGAGGATAGAGGCAAGTACCGTACCAACTTACAAACTACAAAAATCTATGATAGAGTTGTTACGTTACTAGGGATACACTGGAGTGCAACCTCGCTATGCATATCGTATACATGTAGCTGATAATTTCCAGGGGGGGGGGGGGGCAACATGATCGTGATTTTTGTGGTTGAAGCTCTGACTACAAATATTTTACCCACGAATGAATCGGCCTTACCTAGTACCTACCTTTACCTGCAGCTCAAGCAGCAACCACTTATCCACGCTATCCACGAAGTGACTAAATATTGCTCAACCCCAAAATACTCATAACTAGGCCACACCAAATTGATCTTATGTTTCAGGGACTTTTAATCCCCAAAAACAGACCAGGGTGGCAGGCAAAAAAAGAAAAAAATTGATGAATATCATTATAAAACCACAAACAGAGTCACAACACACCACAAAAAGTCACTTTAGCAAAACATTACAACGTTTTGCTAGATCACATGGCTATTCTGACCTCTGACCTGGACCACTAATTGGTTTTTTTTTGGCATTCTGCAAAAATATAACCCGGAAAATCTGTGAAACATAAGGTGTGGCCCTATAGGTAATCAGCTCTGTGTTGGGGTGTGCCAGAGGTAACTGGGCGGAGCCTGGACACTATAATGATTGTAGGTAATCACGAATCATCAATTTCAATTTAAGAACCATTGTCTAGCTTATGAGCAGAACGCTTGAAAAACTGCCTCTTCAGAGCTGTAGAATGGAGCTAAAGTGTCTTCAGTACAATCACTAACATGTCCTCCAACTTTGAGGTCAAACCGTTACAGTCTGCAGTAAACAGAGCCACTAGTTTGATTGTGTCTGACGTTTGTTTATTCTGCCTAAATCTCAACTAGAGCATCGCTTCGCTCGGAATTAGGTTTCATTGCACAGTCTAGTGCATGCTACTGTTACAATAACTTTTATCCAGTAAACAGTCCTAGCTATAGAATGCTTGTCAACAATTGTACGTGTACTGTAACCTCACTCCCACCCCTTCCTATTAAAGGGGCACCCAAGTGTGGAAGTGTACGTGTAGCAATAAAGACGTTTATTAAAAGCATAAATCTAGCTAGAGTTTTTGTCTATACATGTCTGCAAAGTTCGTTAACTCTTGATGTCTGCATTGCATATCACAACTATCTCTTTATATGTAGTTACATTGTAGCTACACTGCTCATGGTCTGCACACTATAACCTTATCCCCTCTCCTGTCCAGGGTTTGGAGCAAGAGAAGCACTCACTCACGCTCAAGACCAACTGTCAAGCAGCCAATCTGGTCTCTGTACAGCAGGAACTAGAGGGTCTACAGAGCCAGCTAGAGGATAGACACAGGGACGAGGTGCGGAGGCTGGAGGAGGTGTGTCAGAGACGGGCTCATGCAGACGCTCAGACAAACGCTAGCCTCAAGGCCGAAGTTGAGAAGCTCGAGGTATTGTTGAGTCGTGTTTGTGTTTGTACAGATACAAATGTGTGTGGGTGTGGGTATGAGGAAGACATGTAACTAAAGGAAGACATGTAACTAAAGGAGGGGTATGTTTTACCTTGGTATGGTGTCTGTGTGCGTGTGTATAATAATGGTGTACTTACATGTACTATTTATCCGATAATATTTATACCAAAGAATGTGAACTGATAGCTTGCATACTGACAATACAGTCGGTTAACTATAACAGAAACACTAGAATATTTATATACAGTAAGTAGGATACCCTCTTGAATAACCCCTCCCCCCAGGCCCAGCTGCATACGCTGACCGAGAAGTGTCACCATGAAGAGGCGACCATTCGCCAGCTGAGAGAGGACCTGTCCACTCCGGGCAACTCCACACTGCTACAGACCGAGCTAGAGGACGTGGAACAGCTGCTACTGGAAGGTGAGTAGTGTATTGATTAAACACCAGGGTGTACGTTTCCTAACACAGGTTCTAGGCCATGAAATTTATCTCCTATCTACAGTTATGTATTAAGGTTCAGGGCAAGGTATTTATGCGAGACCAACATTTACATCCACATTGAATTGCCAGAGTTAGACCAGGCATTTTATTACAACCCAGCATTTAATCGAGTACAGTACTAATGTATATGACAGTCTGGAACCTTTAGCCTTCAAGTTGCATGCCCCCCCACTCTCCCAGAGCGCTCTAAGGCTGAAGACCTGGAGGTGCGTCTATTGGAGGCTGAGGGCTGCTCTGAGGTGCTAGCCGTGGAGAGGGAGGGGTTGCTCTCCAAGGTGGCAACACTAGAGGAGGAGTGTCAGGAGAGGTGCAGACTCTCCAATGAGTGGTTCGAGGGACTCAAGGTACATACAGTTAGTATAGTACACTGTAGGACTGTGTTTTAGCTTTATTAACAATTTGAACCTCCTTTTCTCTTTCGTAACCATTTAGGGTAAAGTCGTACTTGCAAATTGTTGCTTGATTTACCTTAATTCTTATGCGTAGATAGTGTAGCTTGTATACATGCAGACTTGCAATCATGTTTATTAATTTTAGTACTATTTTTGCAATGATTGTCATTCACTGGCACATACTTTTCCCCTGACAGGAAGCCAAGGATCATAATGTTGCTCTGAAGAGTGAGCTGGACTTGCTCAAGCTGGACCAGGAGGCGGGTTATCACGGCAATAAGGGGAATTCCCTCTTTGGGGAGGTGGAGGACAAGAGAGTGGAGGCTGAACGCAAATTCATCTCACTCCAGGTCCGACACGAGAGTCTGGAGAAGAACCACTCAATCACTAAACAGCGTTACGCCAGGCTCAAGGTGAGCGTGCATGTACAAACATTTGTAGGTCAATGGAGGTCAAATTGTGTACGTAATAATAGTAGACCCTCTATTTTCTATCTTTTGTTGTTAGAAAACTTTTTTGTAAAAATTGGAAGACTCTTATTTACAGTGTACATATGCAGTATTTACTTGAAACTTATAATTACATCCCCCCCCCCACACACACACACACACACACAGGCTGAGATGTCGGCTCTATTCTGTCGTTACAGTTCCACCTCTGCTGATTCTAACCATCTCCAACGGCTACAAAGGGCACTCTCTCAAAGCCAGAGCGAAAATGAGGGACTACGCAACAAAATGCGCAAACTAGAGACTCAACTTTCAGACAGTACCTCTCTACAGGACCAGCGGAAACTTGTGTCTGCATTCGTGGACTTTGGGGACAAGGCTGAGTACATCCAGTTCCTGGAGCACGAGATCGACCAGGCAAAGTGAGTGAGAATGTGCCGTATAGCGAGTAGTTTTCGTTGCTGAAAATACTCACCCAATTAAATATTTTGTCATCTAAATATTTGGACAGCGCAGAATAGTGACTTAGAGTCTATTGCGTAGAATAATTTTGTAGTTTTAATGTTCTAAATAGAAAATTTCCGCCATACAAAAACTATACTACATGTACATGTAGGATGATACAGTAACTGTATCGTGAGAGATCAGTAAATGTCTCGTTGATCATTTACTGACTAGGTATCCTAATAGTGACCCTTTTAGCTTATACATATACATGTAGGCTACATGTACCTATTGTTGGAGCAGAATCTCTATGCATGTGTACATTGCTTTTCCTGTAGCTAAACAAACTTCATTGTAGCCGTAATGGCTACAAATGTAGTTGTGATGTCTTGCAATAATTATTAGTGTTAGGTGTACGTGCAGGCAATGTTTTCTACATGTGTGTTTTGATTTCCAAGCTGTACTGTACAGTATCCCACACCTCCAGGTCCCAGCAGAGTGCAGTACTGAAGGAGTTGGATGTGAAGAGGACACAGTTGGTCTGGGAGAGCAACAAACTGACTGAGGCTGAGTCCAAACTATACCACAGTGAGCAGCAGAACGCTCGCAGGAAAGAGGAGCTCACCAAGATAAGGATAAGACTGCAAGAGAGCACAGAGAAAATGAACCAAAGTGAGTGGAGTTGCCTGTACATGTCAGGGAATATTGCCACCCCTGTACTGTTCACCTCCAGGGTCATTAATGTATACCTACATCAGGGTTTTCAAACAGGATTTTTAGCTGGGAGGGGGTTCCGGTTCCCCGAACAAAAATGCAATAATTGTATCTGATGTGCAATTTGGGTTTTTTGTGCGTTCAAAACTTCTTTTAATAGAGATTGTGGACATTTTTAATCATCAATTTTTCAGATTTCTAGGGGAGATTCCAGGGCCCCCCCCCCTCTCTACTAGACTATGAGTACATACATGTACATGAAAGGCATACATCCAATTAATTGCTGAATAATTATGTAGCCAAGACTGTTTTGTAGCTGTTATAATAGTGTTCATAACTGCTTTCTCCTTCATCCACAGCCGGCACCAAGATTGCCCAGTTGGAAGCCGACAAGACGTTTCTTGAGGGGGAGCTAAAATCTCGACGTGGTCGCAAAACATTTGCCCCAAACCCCCCCATGAACTATTTGAACACTGGTGACCGATCCCTGAACAACCAAAGCTCTTCAAGTAGCAGTCTCAGAAATTGTGACCCCCTAAGCAAACCAAGTGATATTATTTCAAAGGACAAAAGCGTCTCTTTGGCCAATCATCAAGAAACTATTGAGCGAAGAAGCGAATCGAACGGAGAGCTCAAAAGATATAACTCGAGTGAGAAATTAGAGCAGCCACAGAGAGTTATAAACTTGCTAGAGGAGTTAGAGACAGAGTTTAGCCGACAGAAGAGTAGTGATGTTGTGTCAGCTAGTAAAGGAGATACTGAGAACAGTGTGCCCAGCTCCAAGGTGGTCTATGTCAGTAACAAGAAAGCAGATCAATGCGCTCAACAGTGAACTCTCTTACAGCATCCTTGTTTGTTTGTGTGTATGAATGTACTCCACACATGTACTGTACTGTTTGATAAATATTAACGCAAACGTCCCAATCAGTTTTTTATAACGACGATCTTTCCCTATTATGAGAATGCTGATAGTTTTGGTGGCTTTTAATCGAGGTTAGTGTTTTGCAAAAAAAGGTGGGTGGGGCTAATAGCCACATCATACTAAAAACCACATAACAGTATAAAAGAAAGCAGCATGGAAGTTCTGGATGTCAAGGAAATACCAACTCATGTCTTCCAACTGAAGCACAGACATGACACTGCCAGCAAATCCCTGGCTCTAGTGATACCGGGCAGCCCTGGGATGGGCCATTTCTACATTCCCTTTGCAACTCGACTGTTCCAGCTGGGAGGAGGTAGCTACGACATCGCAATAGTCTCCCATGCTGGACACTCACCTGGATTCCTAAGACCAACTACAGTTGAGCACCACAGACAAGCCGGAGATTTTTCCGGGAAGTCGGTAGAGAAACCTGAAGCAACAAATATGCCGAATACTCACGATGATGGTGGCTCCAGCCTTGACGCTACTCAACACAGTGCTACTATTTCTGAGGACAGGGACTGGTATTGCCTTGAAGAGCAGATAGCACACAAACTGGCTTTCATAGAACAGTACGCTTCCCACGTAGACACTGTCTATCTCATCGGCCACTCAATCGGGTCCTGGATCGTGCTGCAAATGATGAAAGTCATCGAACCTTCAAAAGTTAAAAAAATAGTTTTACTATTCCCCACAATCGAGCTAATGGGAGAAACTCCCAAAGGAATTCTATTAGCTCCACTGTTTTCATCGCTACGGTTGCCATTCACTTTCGGAGTTTGGTGTCTATCGTGGATTCCTGATGCCGCAAAGCGTTTTTTACTCAAGCACCATTTTTATACAACCCCTGACGATCAAGTACGACACATGACACAAGGAGCCATTAACATTGACAGCAAAGCTATACACAATGTCCTGTGTATGGCCAAGCAAGAAATGGCTGAAGTTACACTCCCTCCCCTCGAAGTTATTGATGCCCATATCGACAAAATTGTGTTCTATTATGGTGTCGGGGACAAATGGAACATTGACAGTTGCTATAGTAACATGTGCGAGAGGTACCCTGATCATGAAGAGGTGCACCTCTGTAAGCAGGGATATGCACATGCGTTTGTGGAGACCTCTTCTAATGAAATGGCCAAATTTGTGTTCTCTAAGATTTTGCCATGATAATTTATATGTATCTGCAGTGCTTTTTAATAAAATAAATGAGTGCATGAGTGTGTGTGATATTTATAAACTCATTATACATTAACAATTGAAATTAACAAGTGATAGTATTGTTGAACAATCATTGAGTTTTAACGCTCTTAACGTTCAGTTTATGATACATCTCTATGGTAGTTTCGTGGCAAGGTCGAAGGTCAAAATCGTTGAATCCAATCGTGAACGGACCCTGCATGTACATTTTAAATTTTGCACTAAAATTATGATTGACATAATAGGAGAGTACTAAATAATGTGTACCTTAAGTTTCTGAAAATAGTCCAACCCTCTGCCTAGTTTGACGATCCAACCGTTGCTGAACCTGCATAGTGCAGTAATTCTTAGCTGTACATACACAGCTACAATCGTGACAAGTATAGTTATAATTGTCATAGTAAAATAGTGTCACTCATGAAAGATCACCAGTGGCTGTCATCTAAAAGAGTGGAAACATGCTATCATTATGGATATACCCTTTTCTGTATTATAGAGGGTGACCACAATAGACAGGTTCCAGTGTGCACTAGTCGTCAGTAACGTGTCATCTTGCTACACACTACATACCTTATTTCTCTGTCATGTAAGGTGGGAGAGTAAGCAACCTCCAGCTTCACCCCTCTCTCTCTTAAACTCTCCTGGAGCTCTGTCAGGGAACTGGCTTGAGAGGACTGCATGTGTACACAAGTTATAATCATTATACCTCAGGGCGTAGCCGCAGGAGGCACACGGTAATTTAAAAGCTGATTTTCACATACATAATTATAACCATGACATCACACACACATTACCTCGGATGGTGATTCCCCACTCGTGGTGGTGAGGCTAATTTTGCTCAGTTTCTTACACTTCTTCACCAGCAGCTCACAAAACCGGACAAAGTTATAAATTTGATGCCTCACTCTAATGTAGGGGTCTTGCACGGCAACAGAATGGACGTTTCCATCGAGGCACCTCTCAAACACAGCCTCATAGCTGTACCCAGTTGACCCAGGGGCAATGCGCAGAGAATGGACAGACTCAGCAGGCCCTATAGTATATTTCATTACATTTTATAGCTTAATGCTTAACTCAAATTATGTCTATTGCATATAAAAATTATAAGCAAATGACTCTAGCCTGTATAAAGCAGTACCACAATCTGTACGCTGCGTGACCTGTGTGGTACAAATATGGCTATTTCCTACCTATATGTTTGCTCGGGATTCTCTACTTACTTATTAAAAACTTCCAGCTTATGCTCACATGTAGTTACTTGTGTAGTATATAATTATTAGGGGGTAAATCTAGGTTAGGACTTCATGCAAATTGTCACGAAATAAACTAAGTCAGCATTTAAAAGAGCTGTTCTGGTATAATGTTCCCCTTGTTCCTACCCTCTGAGTAGTAACCAATCTAGGTTGGAATCAAAACAATACCTGGCTCAACTGGTATATAGACTCACTCTCTTGTTCCTTGATCAGTTGTTTGAGGTGTTCTGCTCGTTCCAAGTATTGCTCTGCCCTTAATCTCAACTCTTTTCGCGCTCCCTCGCTCGGTGTATCTAATGGAAAACTGTCAATTGTAAAATTCCCAAATCGATTCGAAGATAGGGTCCTAACATACGTACGTGATTCGTAACAAGGACTGGAACGTACAAAGCTGATTGCTACATATGTAGAGATGACATTTTGGCTGGAATTGGGGTCATCTACCGATACGCGGTACTACCTTTCATTTGTCTGAGGAGGTTCTGCACTCCTTGCTCATAGCATATCATAGCCTCCGAGTATTTCTGAGCAGTGTCCAGTTCAACTGCTCTCTTGAGCAGGTCCTTGGCTGCATCCATGGCATCACCTCAACGTCAGCTGTACTACGTACTTGTATTGTTCCTTGGTTTAATAAGGGGAAATTCCCTAAACCTTGATTGATAAAGATCATGTACAATCATAAAAATTACATACTAGTGCAACTCAAATGAAAATATAGTACAAACACAGTGAAATGATTGTTGCAGTGACAGAAAGAAGGCAGAGTGCTCATAAGACAAAAACACAGAATTGATTACATTTCCACTATTGTTCCAGTTTTAGTTTTAGTATGTACTTTCAACTTGAGAGTTCTGTCTTCTGAGTTGGAGCTGTCATCATCACTGTCGGATAAATCACTCTCGATCTCAGAGTCTGAATGTGGGAGGGGCACCACTGCCAAGTCCTGAGGGGGGGGGGGGCAAAATATGTGTCAAGGTGATTTACTAAAATAATGTAGAACTTTTAATGCATACTAATAAGTAGTTGGGATTTTCGTGCGAACCCTAGTAACAAGAGCAAAATCTAGACTTGTACAGTGGAACCTCGATTATTCGGACACCTTGGCAGGCTGAGTAACTGAATCTCTAGGCTTGTACTCTCATGTTTGTGCTCAGGATATCAAACCACAGACATTTTACTCTTCGAAAATTACCCTCTATAATTATGGTATCAGTGCAGCTAGCACACACCCACCATTTCTATGCAAGGCTCCCCTTCCTCCACACCCTCAATATCCAGCCCCTCCCCCTCTCCCTGCAGTCTCTCCTGCAGCTCTCTGTCTGCCTTCTCCAGTCGAGGGAGAAACGCCTTCACCTGGGACAAAACTGGAGGGAGATAAATACATTTGTATTGCACAAACCGAGTAAATGTGTAAAGCATTGAAAGATGTTTTATATGAAGCTAACCCAAAACTTACTGGAGCTTCTATCAACTTTAAATGTTTGCAGTGGCTTCTGAGACACACCGTTTGGTAGACACAACTCTTTTCTCAGAAATGATACACCTAATACATGTAGAGGACATACTTAATACAGCAACAGCTGAACAGGTATAATATATACAGTACAGTTAATAGGTATATTTGCTGTACTGCATGTACTGAATGTATTGTAGCTAGCTAGCTACTGAAATGACAATCTCAGCTCTAACCTGGGCCATTTGGAGGCTGCAGGAGTTCTTTTGAGCGAATTTTTTTCTTCTCCTTTTTGCACTGATCAACAGCAGCAGCCATCACAGACCAGATCTCTGTACGCGTACGTCCAAAACAAACTTGATCACTTTCTTTCAGCCACGTGGGTGATAGATCTAGTGTGCTTGTTTTAGAATTTTAATTATTGATAAATAAATTTTTGCTAGCTTTCTATTTTTGTTGTTGTAAATATTGCCGTGTAATGGCTGAATCAGTAGAGCCCACAGAGTCTTTGGTGTCTCAGCAAATGAATGGAGACGGTTTAAAAGCTGACGGGGCGGGACAAACATCGTGGGACAACTTCTCTCAATGGCTGTGTGCTGTGTGTGTGGTGACATTTGATCTAGAGCTGGGGCAAGCTTTAGAGGTACGTGTAATATATACTGTACAGGGAGATGGCTGTACCCTTCCCAATAGCTAATAGTATTAAGCAAGAAACCTAATAAAGCCATACAAATACACGACGCCTAAGATATCGTATAATTAATTATGGGCTAGCTGCACTCTTCACATCCCAAGCTTCATGTATATCACCTTTAACCGGCACACCTGAATGTATGACATGTAGGTCAAGTATAGTTTCGATATCGAATGGCATAATTATTAACGTCTATCTCATTTATACTGGTGACGTATCATCCACTCGTGTGTACTGCTCTAAATCCCCTAATTCTGCCCCCTCCCTCACAGAGCATTATTCCGAGTGACTACTCTCTCTCTGACACTGAGAAGAGCAATGTGTGTTACCTCTCATTCCCCGACTCTAACTCTGGTGAGAGCACTGTGTGTGTGTGTGGGGGGGGGGGTGTGGGTCAGAGGAGGTCCGACATGCGTGCACGACTCACTACAAGTGCTAGTGTAATTGTCCTGGACATTATCACATGACCGCAATAACATCAATGTACTGAACTTGTAGTTATTCGTGCACGCATGTTGGACCTCCTCTAGGTGTGTGTGTGTGGTGTGGCCAAACACACGATAGAACCTCTATGCAAAAGGGTCCTGTTTGGTGAGGTGTCCTGACTTGGGGGTTAATTGGTGAGAGCAGGAGTACATTAAGATGTACTCCTGGTGAGAGCACTCTCTGTGTGGGGTGGGGGAGTGACGGCATACAATGAAACACTTAATGTAGGCATTTTGGTATCTACTGTCCATTGTATGCAAAGTGTCGTGTGTTCTGCTTCAGTTGTTAATTTCCATTGATTTGGGACTTCGTTGAGTGCCCTCATTAAAAGTGTTTTTTGCATTTAGAGGTTCCACTGTATACCGGGGAGTTGACAGTTAAACTAAGCAACTTGTTGATAATTATAGTAGAGTCTTTGTATACTCCATTCACTCCATGAGATGTTATGATACAAACCTGACACCAGTTTAGGCTTATATTTTTAACAGGTTGAGTAGTGTACATCCTAAACACATTACTCTACTACCGTATACATATATGTTTGATCAGAGGCCGCACTCAAATAGTAGCCTCAGTGAACTTTGAGGCTATACTCTGCATATGGTAGCCTGATACTGGTATCTACGGTAGCAGCTTGTTAAAAGACTTTCTCATGGCAGAGTTTGAGTTTGTGTAAGTAAAAAGAACTTTTGATGACAATTTAAACTAAAGGTTGTTGAATTAGCTGGGCCTCTCTCGAATTGTAGCCTCCTCTGGCCAGCAAAATGTAACACTTAGTAGCCGCGGCCTCTGATCAAGCATATACGGTACATTTAATTATACTGTACTTTAGATTAGTGTATTTATGACAAGGTGTTGAGTGCACAACATTCTATATCAGTGGAGAACCTTAATTAAAGGGGCTCCTCTCCTCATGGTCACATGATTCTGTGCTCTCACTACAGGTTGTATGGGGGACACTCAGTTCCATTATCGTATCCGATGCAGTGGTGAGGGGGCGGGAGGTACTAGTCTAAGCCACACCCATCATCACCAGGGTGCCCCGCTCGTACTCACGGTGAGTGTTTGCATAGATTAGTCTTATAAATGGAGTGTATATACCGTATTACTAGAATATTTTGCGGGTGAAAAACCTTTGCGAATGAGCCAAATCAGCAGAAAATTTGACCCTTTGCGATCTAACTATTACGTTCTGGAAAGGATCGTGTGTATTTAATTTCGGTTTGCTGATTTTAATCTTGCAACCATCGCAAAGTTCGCAATGTTTGATGCTCGCAAAATATTCTAGTAATACTGTATACAATGTATGTCACCTTCTATGTCACCTTCACACAATAAAGTTAATTGCTAGGAAAAGCTTACTGCATGTGCCTGTATAAGTAACGTAATTGTGATAGCGTCCACTAGTGAAAAAGATGCTGTTTCAGTGAGTCACTGGCTGTGCAGTTACTGCTAGTATGTCCTACAGTACCCTAACCCCTGCCTCTCTACCCAGCCTGATCCCGGTTATTATTATGGGTTTGTGTACTTCAGACAAGTCAAGGACGCAGACATAAAGAGAGGATACTATCAAAAGGTTCTTAATCAGTACAACTATGAATGCTGCCCTAACCACACACACACACACACACACACACACACACACACACACACACACACACACACACACACACACACACACACAGTCTGTTGTCCTCCTCACAAGACTTCCTTACATCACCCTCTTCACACAAATGGTACGAGTCTCCCACTGCAGCTATGTCCTTGTCATTATCTCTCTCTCTTATTCTCTTATTAGGTGCAGAAAATTGCTCCAGATTATTTCACCAATGGTCTCCCATCTCTAGAAGCAGGTCTGTCACTGAAAATAACTTTAATTTGTTGCTGTGTGCACAAGTGCTTTCAATTTCCCTTTGTATTGTGGTGTACAGCATTGTTATAGTAAGCCTCTTTCTCACACCTTTTTTGAGGCTCTATTTAGCAGCCTGATGATGCTAATTTCCTATCTGTTCTCTCAATCCTCCCTCCCCCTTTTCCCTGTACATGTAGCTTGCCACAGTATCAACACGTGGCTTGCCCCCAGACCTGGGAAGGTTCTGCAGCTCCCACTCCTGGGTCAAATCATCCAGGTATACGTGTATGCTAATTGCTATAGTTTGAATGGCGACTGTATAATTATGGTAATGCTATTAATTTTCTGTGTGTTTAGTTCATACAGTAGTTTGTAATATTCCACACCTTGTGTTGTGATGAACATGTACACTGCTGTACGTACTGTACTATTAGTGTGTGTCTGCATTCACTAGCTGTATTGCGGTGTGTACTCCATAAATTTGTATTTTTAATATTGTCTTGCTGTGTTTTGACTGTCAGGTGAGAATGCCGAGCAAGTCTGACAAGATTGGTAGTGCAAGATCACCAGATGATGTAGCTAGGAAATCAGTGAGTCTGGATGCAATGTGTTTTCTTTGCCTATAATCATCTGTGTGTGTGTGTGTGTGTCGGCTGAATGATGTCCGTACTGTGCTTGCATGTATTTAGATATTGTGTAGGAGTCTCCCCAAGCTCTAATTTGGTCATAATACATGCAATTCATGCGAGTCATGTACATAGTTAACGTGTACGTAGTCGAAGGATGGGGGGGAGGTGTTAACCTTGTATTCTCCCCTCCCTTAGTGTAATCGAAGGATGGGGGGGAGGTGTTAACCTTGTATTCTCCCCTCCCTTAGTGTAGTCGAAGGATGGGGGGGAGGTGTTAACCTTGTATTCTCCCCTCCCTTAGATCCATTCCTGTGTATGTTTTATAGTCTGCTTGTTTTGCAATCATGACTTCCTATTTCACTCTTCTCAGGCTGCTGTAATGGTGGTTCCCTCGGTCCACGACCTAAACCTTTACCAGTGAGTGGACCCAATGAGAGCTTGTGTGTGTGTATGATATACTCTGTGTTTGTTACAGGGCCCTGCAGCCGGTGCTGAACAGTTTTGAGCTTATTTGGGAGCTGGTCATCACAAATGAGGTACATTATACATGTTCTGCATGTACATATACATGTACGTACATGTATGCCATGGTTTTCATTTGTTAAGTGTTCTAGGCAGATTGATATTACAAACTATCTTTAGTGTGAATGTGTACAAAATAATAGTGCTCTGAAGAAAATTTGTCTTTATGTTGTCTTTTTTGTATACATGTACATGTACATGTACAGTTAAGATCTATTCATGTAGGAGGTTTCACTATTTTATTTTTTGTATAGTGAGTCACATTGCACACTCCCCCACACGTACACTAGGATCACCCCTCTCCACACACACACACACACACACACCTCCATAGCCCATAGCAGTAATGGCGGGCTCGCCCACACTGTGTGCCAATGCAGTACAGGCACTGGTCAGTCTGATCCACCCACTCAAGTATGCCAGTGACTATCGTCCCTTCTTTACCATCCACGACTCTGAGTTTAAGCACTACACCACCAGGAGACAGGCTCCGTGAGTAGACAATAGTGTGTGTGTGTGGGGACGCAGTAGGGTGGGTTGGCGTGCGTGTGTGTACGGGGTGGGGTGTGGTGGGCGTGCGTGTGTGTGTGTGTGTGTGGACGGAGTAGATGGGTGGCTGTGTTACAGTATCTTAATGCTTTATTGTTCATTTATAACATGTGTCCCCCATAAAAGTGTTTCACATGCATACCACCCAGTGTAGTTCCTTTTCAATGCTTCTCACGTGTATGCCAAAAGTTCCACTGTTTATAAAAGGTGTACCAATTGTGTACAGTAATTAATGTGTTATACGTACGTAGCTATTGTAGCATTTTCTTCATTACAAGACACGTTGTATACACTTATTAACTTTTACAGACCTCAGGTCATTCTTGGGGTGACTAATCCCTTCTTTGTGAAGACTCTCGACAACTGGCCGCACTTGATACGACTAGCTGACCAATCAGATTCAGAGGAAGACTTTCCCGGGTCAAGAGGCGGAACTGGACGGTCGCTAGGCGACGGCTCGGACAAGCCAGGAGTACACACAAAGTACAAACCTTTTCTGAGTAGGGACAAAAACTTCGCCAAGATTATATCCACAAGCAAGGTACATGTATGTACATGTATGCGTGTACTAGTAGTGAGGAAGATTGCTATTGTTTGTGTCATCCCATCCTGTGCAATAAAAGTTTCAGCTGTGTACATGTGGATAGCCTTCACACAACAAGTTATAGTGAAAGATTTTTATGTTACAGCTGTGAAGACGCTTAAACTTGTACGTTGGTTTGCATGGATAGCTAGCTACACGCGGCACTTATTTGCAGCACAGGTGATCCCATACCAGGAACAATGGAAAAGGATCACTAAAATAAAAAGCTAGAATTATGATTATTGTTTGAGGAGTCCACTTCATCCCTGTGTAGGTTTCAAATACCTCTTATAGTACATGTACTAGCTTACACATATCTTAGTCCACAATGCATGCTTCTAAGTCTACTCAGGATGTACTCTACTTTAGTTTTATTGCTCCTGTTACTTTGTTCCAACTTCCAAGCTCAGGCATTTATTGTAGACTATAACGCTCCTCTGGTTTCTGTAATTAAACAGCCGAGGGTTTAGCACTTATTAGTGCTCTAGTTTTTCATTTTTAGTGACTACCTGTTGTCTAAGAACGTACGTACCATAGCAAGCCATGTTTGTTTGCTATCTACATGTACAACACAGTGACCTCTCGTCCTCACAGAGTGCTCCTGGTAAGAGGCCTATGGAGGTGCACAACGTGATGATCAAGAGACATGCTCTAGAACTGACTACAAGTTTCATCATACCACTGGTAGGTGACCCCTGCGCGCGCGTGTGTGTGTGTGTGTGTGTGTGTGTCTAGGGGGGATTTCATCATACCCCTGGTACGTGACCCTGCTTGTGTGTAGATATTGGCCTGTTGTTCAGAGTTTAACACACGTACATGTACAATTGTCAACATCTTCATGTATGATTATGCTAAATTCTTAGTTGTATCTATATACATGCATTGTGTGATGGAATCATGTGTGTTGATCTTGATGGTACTTCTCTTATAGGAGCGCTATCTGGCTAGTCTGATGCCACTCAAAAGAGACGTATCACCTTGGAGAGTAAGTGGTGCTATAGTGTGCAGCTAACACAGTCCAGTGTAGCATGCAGTATAATAATCATGTGTAGTAACCATAGTAACTATGTTATTGTAGCAGTGGTTTATAAAGTGGTGGCGGCCCTACTGTCACAGGGACATGTTGTGTAGCTTTGGGTGGTCCCATTACAACTTGATTGTATTGTAACGGGTGACATCCACTTATGGAGTGTCCACAATAGATATACACTACATGTTTACTGACAATTATGCTGTAAGGGACAATGTTTGTATTACATGTACTTGTACATATTTAGATATTGTATAGCGCGAAATTTCGCTGTTTTCGTGGGTTAGCAATCCTCTATGAAAATAATTATTGTTAGAATTATCTGCTATAACGTGCAAAGATGTGGCTTCAGTAAGCAGTCAACACACAAACATTAAGCTTTTAGAGGCAGTTCCGCGAAATATAAAATTTTTTGCTATAGGGTATACAAATTATTGGTAGCTGCAAATTCCATGTGCACACTACAATACACAATGTCATGTACCTGTAGCCACCACCTCAAGTGAAGGTGTTTGACCTGCCCACGTTCCTGGAGACAGTGGAGGGGGCGGGGCCTCAGCTCACCACCGGGATCAAGGGCAACTGGACAGGATTATATAAGTGAGTAGGGTGGTCTGCATGTACATGCATGTATATAGTGACTAGTTACACAATAACTTGTTTAAAGCTGATTTACTGTTAATTACACCCTAAATGCAATGTACATGTACCTGTACCCCCTTCCTTTCTTCCCTCATCCCAGACGTTTCGTTTTGTCCCCTAACTTTATGTCCTGGTTTGCTCTGAGGAAGGAGGAGGCTAACCAGAAACTGAGGCTACTCCATCTTGACACCCTCTGCAAAGCCGTGAGTTAATTAACTACCATCACCCATAGCCTTCACTTCATCATCAAGTATTCTTCGAAAGTGTCCTAACTTAAGTCCAATTTAAAGCGCATTCTGTAGCTCTCTTCATTGCGCAATCATACGATGTAATCACTCTCATAACTTTTGATCAAGCCAAGTTTTACCAAAAGACCCATTTTTATTATAGCTTAATGAAATTAGATTCAAAAATGACCTCGATAGACGTACATGTACAAGTCATGTATTTAGAGCTACAGTGCGTATAATTATACAGAATGCATGTTTTTACTTTTGAAATGCTAATTAATGTTATGGCCATGCAAAGGTAGCTTGTAATTATGCCTCATTGCGCGCAAGCGAGGCATACAATAGTGTGTCTGTGTGTCTGTGTGATACAGCTGCTCAAGGATCAATGAAGTGTAAGTAAGAGTTTCTATAGGCTTCTAGTCATGTTTTCTTGGATTTTAATCCGTGGATTTGCAAAATAATGCCTGGTGTTCTCGAGTTATGCCTACTTGGAATGCCAATGCAGCCTTTTCAGAAGAGTGCGTACCAAACTTGTCCATGGAGTGTTGCTACTCTACTTAGTACTTAGCTCTGCACTAGAACGCTATAGCTATTGGTAGCTGCAAGAGTGACTCTGCTGCTACATAGTGCAGTCAGACTTGGACTTTTGGCATCGATCATTTTAACAATTCTCATTAGTCAATCATTACCCACTCCTTGAGTTTCTCTGCATGCAGCAAAATTAATGCAAAAATGTCATCATGATAATTATAATGTGTGTATAAAAGCTAATGTATAAAGTAGCTTTATGTTATGTAACTTTGACACCTCCACCGAGGCATCAGCACCTGCGGTGCATTCATTAGTAATGCACATGACTCACTATCAAGTGTAGAATTATTGTAAGTATTGTACATGCAAACAATTGTGGATACAATGCTATGAATGTGTGTTTGTGCTGTAGGACATGATGTTCTGGATGAGAGACAAAGCTGAGGTGGAGGTGGTGGACTTCCTGTTGCAGGTCAAGGACTGTATGGTACGTGCATGAGCCTCTGGGTTCTCATGGTATAGCTGAAATTTGCCCACAATGGCGGTCAGGGCTAGCCACCTCTATGGTTTATGTTTGGCATATAGAAGTGTTGTATGTTTCAGTATTGAACACTTGGGCACATCCCTGTTATGGTATTACTGTAAAACACACAGCAAAGTCCATGCATTAAAAAGTGCTTTCAGCCTGTATATGTATATATAATTATTGGTCACTTTGCATTATCCTTAACATTAATTGCTTTTATAAATAATAATTATAGTCATGTCAGAACTATCATGCTAGTGCATTGTGTGTACTGTGCTGTCCTCTAGACTATCACCACACCCCCTCCATGCAGGCTGCTGCCTTTAAGAGCCATCCATCAGTACCCCAGCAGACGCTGCAAGCATTGCAGAAACAGATCAGAACTGTACTTAGTAAATTACCAGAGGACCTTCAGTCATGTCTTACAACAACTTTCACTCTTTATCTCTGACCATGCACTTTCAGTTTCAATTTGTTTTGTATACATGTACAGTAGAACCTCGATTATCCGGACACCTTGGTTCCAGAAGCAGGCCGGATAAGTGAATATGTCGGATAATCGAATAGATAAACCACGCCTTGATCCACCCACTTTATTGATGAACAGCAGTGCCACATGTTGTCTGCGCATGCGCAAAAGAAAAGCAGGCATGTCTCCATGGTAACAGCTGCAACGCGCATGCGCATTTGAGGGACACGCCCATTTTCTGAATTATGTAATCTGATTAAAAAGAAAACTGCCAAGCCGGATAATCGAGGTTCCGGATAATCGAGGGCCGGATAATCGAGGTTCTACTGTACATGTATGTATAGTTCTACAGAGAAAAAAACTTACAGAGAAGTAGCCTCGATTCCAGGCCGCACTGAAGTTGAGGCCTAGCTTGTGAAGGAGCCTAGCCTGTAGGCTAGTAGTAGCTAGCTATAGCTATTACTAAACAATAAAAGAAGTAGCCTTTAGCTACATGTAGTCTATATGTATAAGCTTAGTCCCGCAGACCAGACCCTGAAAGAGGACCTCACTGTAATAGACTATATATTGACTGATCATATCCATATCCAATATGGCAGTGGCATGCATCTACTTCGTGCCCAGAATTGTTTAAAGTCCTTATGATTGGGGATGATTATTCAGGAAAAAGTTGCTTAATGAGTAGGTTTGTGTATGGTCACTTCAGAGAATCCATCAGTACCATAGGTGAGACTACGTTAAAAATGTCAATCATTGTACTAGATAAGCCTGTATAGCTACATACAGAAGATGCATGAGATGGCTAGCTAGACTATAGCTATAGACTAGCTAGTATAGTAACGTTATAGTGTATGTATTTAACATGTCACTGTCTGTACATGTACTCAAGGCGTTGATTTTAGTATGAAAACAGTCCGCAAGAGGTGAAGCTTCAGATATGGGACACTGCTGGATCTGAGCGTTTCCATGAAATTATTATTTCGTATGTTCAAAGGGCAGTGGTGAGTAGACAGTATATCATACTTCTCATACACATAAATCTTCACCACTGTTAAGTTACCAGTGACTTGTACCCCATTTTTGTAGGGGATAATGGTTCTGTATGACGTTACAGACATTACAACATTCGTTAACATTAGAAGAATCTGGATAGACATGATACGAAAGGTTAGTCAGTGTTATTTTACTCATTTGGAGCTATACAACTCTTTTGACAGAATGGACTGGACAATGTGGTGATAATGTTCGTAGGAACCAAATCAGATTTGGTGGATCAAAAGGTGGTTTCTGAGGACATGGGGGGAGAGGTATGGTGTAGTACAGCCAAAGCTACTTCACTAGTACCATTTAGCCAGCATGATTGTAACACTATAATATTATTTTGATTTACAGCTTGCAGAGGAGTATGGAGCAATGTTCATGGAAGTCAGTGCCAAGACAGGGCAAAATGTGAACAATGTAAGAAACAAACATTCTAATCTGTTGAGATGCAGCATCGCCAATAATAGTTCAATTGCCTCCTTTGCCAAATTTACCCCGCTATACGATAATACATGTAGTGCATTGGTTTTTCTTCTTATAGGCATTTCTGGAGCTGGCTTCAAGAATCAACGTTATAAGAGGAGAAGCTATCCATATGGTTGGTCATAAGGTCAGTCTTCATTCGCTGATTTCATTTTCACACGTTTACTATTAATTTTCTATCACTAGCAGACCTGCCCTAACTGCAATGGTCTCTTCACTGATCCCAAGATGCTTCAGTGTTTCCATGTCTATTGCAAGAAATGTCTCGATCGAATGGTTGTACACGACACTGAAAGAAGGAGCTCTATCACCTGTCCAATGTGCCTGCACACCACGTCTCTAGCTCCTTATGGTGTCAATGGCCTTGTGACAGCCTCCCACATATCACGACACAACGAAATGCACGAAGCTCTCAAGAAAATGAATGAGCCTCGAAGAATTGTCTGTGAGCAATGTTTAAGAAAAAGAAATATTGCAGTATGCTTTTGTCGCCAATGCTCCAAGTTCATTTGTCCGCAGTGCAGCGATGCGCACAAAGATTGGCCTGAGCTTCAACACCATGTTATTCTGACTATCGATGAAGCTAAAAACAATACGGAACTATTGCATTTCGATGAGCCGCAGAATTGCTTGAAACATGGCAAGAAATTACAGCTCTACTGTGACACATGCGGAGAACTTATATGTCAGCACTGCACTGTACAGATGCACAAAGATCATAACTATGGTGTGATAGCTGATACAATTGAGAGCCATAAGAAAGAACTCATGGATTCTATAACACCTGTACGTCTTAATCAAGTCAAACCCAATAATATTATGTGTACATTTATTCAAGCTCAAAAAAATAACACAGAAACGTTGAAAGGTGAAATACATTCTAAGTTTGAGGAATTGCGGAAATTTCTTGATGAGACTGAAGCACAACTCACTGCAGATGTGGATGTGATAATGAAACAAGAGATAGAGAGCCTTGAGACGAAAAGAGACCAAGCTGAACAATTTCGAAGCCAGTGCATTAATTGTGTTGATTTTGTACACAATACCGTACATAGTGGTAAGGAAGGAGAGGTGTTGAAAAGCAAGCACCGAATAATAGAACAAGTTCGACAGTTGAGTGGACAGTTTGATCCTGATTACTGTGTAAAACCTGAAAAAGTGAACATTGGCTTTGCCCTGTCACAAGACAGTTACAAAGTAATCTCAGAAGCTGCTAGTTTATACCAAACAAGGGTCACTGAAAAAGCAACTCGAATTGCCGAAGTTAAAAAGCGAGCAACAGTCGCACTCGAAATTCACGATCTGAAGAAAGAACCATTTTGCTTACCCACCTCAAATATTGATGCCACATTGGCTCTTAGGTTTGAAAAAGACCAAGTACAACAGTGCAGCATCACTGAGCTAGAGAAGGGCAAGTATGAGATAGCCTACCAACCTGATGTCGCCAAACCCCACAATCTTTTCATCAACGTTAATAGAAACCCAGTGCATGGAAGTCCATTTCTTATTAACGTTTTACAATCTTTGGATAGAGCTCCTGTTAGAAGTATAACAAATCTGAATGGCCCAAGAGGAGTAGCTGTCAATTATAAAGGTGAAATATTTGTGTCCGAATCTGATAGCAAATGTGTATCGATATTTAGTCCCACTGGAGAGAAGTTGAGTACTATAACTGGAGAGGACTCGAAACATGGTCCACTTGGCACAGTACGTGGTGTCGCTATGATTGCAGGAAATAAGATTATTGTATTGGATAGCGATATTCGTCTTGTAAGATTGTTTTCTCGAGATGGGAAAGAATTAAAAGTTTCAGAGCCTTTGTTATTCCAGTGTCCGAATGGTGTGTGTGTGAACAAAAGGCAAGATTCGGTGTATGTGGTCGACCATTTAGCGCATTGTATTAAGAGGTTGAATCCAGATCTCTCAATTGCTTCTACATTCGGTAGTGCTGGACAGTTGGACGGAGAATTCAATTTTCCTTTCGATATTGCCATTGATTCTAAGAATAATGTTTACGTGACTGACACGGACAATCATCGCGTCCAAGTGTTCACTCCCGGTGGTAAATATGTGAGACAGTTTGGATCAGAAGGAACTGGCCCTGGAGAATTAAGAGGTCCGATTGGTATTTGTATTGATTCAAATAATCTTGTCTACGTTGGCGAGCTCCATAATAAGAGAGTGTCCGTTTTCACGATTGACGGTGATTTTGTGACATCTTTTGGCACGGAAGGTAGCGAGCTAGGACAGTTTGATGGACCATTTGGTTTAGCTATCGATCGGAATGGAGTGTTGTATGTTAGTGATTTTGGTAACAAGAGAGTTCAACTGTTTAGCTAATAACCCCCTTTATATTGCTAGTTGTGCCCTTTTCTTACTCTTTGCATGTGTTGTGTGATTCCGTTTGTTTAGATTCTTGTACCTTATTAAGGTATGTGATGGGTTATGTGATGTGATATATCTCTGATGCATGTGACGATGTACGTTAAATTACGACATAAATTGTATTCCCCGGCCAGTGCAAATACGAATCTGGAAATGGGTTCTTAGAATAAGGGTGGAGCTAAAAAAAGAATCTGGCCTGGGATCAAGGCTAGAGGAAATTAAACACAACTATACTTTCTTTTGAGCGAGTTAATAAAACTTAGTTGACATATATATACGTATATGACTGTACAAAAAAAGTAAACACAGGATCAACGTAACTCGATCAATGTTTATATAATGTACTGAAAAATGTCATGGAGTGCATGTAATATCTTTGTCGGCCACTTTTCGGTAGAGTTATATTTTGAGATTGAGACTCCTCCTCTGATCATGAGTCACTGCATGTCTCTTAATTGCTACATGTACACTCTCCAGTCACTAGTACATCATACGATTATACTACTATTAATTGTGAAGCATAAATATTTTGCCAGTACACGTAATTAAAACAGCATTATAATTATAAGAGTATACTATAGTTTTCCTACAGTTCTGA